>NC_069500.1:967427014-967687014 GCF_027579735.1 Bombina bombina | reverse complement strand
ATTGAGTGGCTTGTTTAGCTCTTTTTTTGTTAGTTACGGTGTTAGGATAAAGCATAATTTTTCCCGTTTTGGTACGTAATATTATCATGATGTCTAAGCCCATTATTTCGACATGTTGTTTTGTCAGCATATATCAATTCCTATACAGCCTTTGTAAATAATGCACTTTTTAAGTTTTAGTATAACAGGGATTCCGCCGGGAGGCGTCCTGGTTGCTATGGCAACCGGTGACGTAGGGTTCTGCGCACGGCAGCTGACTTCCGGTACGCCGCCAGCGGGATTGCACTTGGGAGCGGGTTTGTTTGTGTATAAAGGGTGAGTAAATGTATATACCTGTAATTGTTGTCTGAGGACGGGGGCAACCCCGAAACGTTACAAATTAAAAGGATTGTTTGCTGAATAAGACCCGGTGAGTGCTTTTCTTTTTGGATGCTCATATTGTCAGTTTAAAGCACCCCGGGCAGGCTAAATAATGACTGTGTTACCGTGAGTGCTGCTACCTCTTGGGATATTGTATTATTATTGTATTAGCACCCGGCTGATATTGTTATACAGGCTGTGACTCCTGAGGATTTTCATATTTTCTTTGTTTTTATGGACACTGTGCATTGACCAATAATTAAATATCTCTGTTACATTATGGCTGAGGGGATTGAAACAACACAGGAATTGGATCTGGGGGATGAAATAAAAGGTGCAGAAGAATTCTTTTTTACTGAAGAAGATGCATCTCGCATACGCTTTGCAGCAATACCCCAGAGGGCTATCACAGAACAAAAAATATTTATGAGAAACTGGCCAAAATGAAGAAAAAAGATATTGACTATGCATTACATGGAGCATATTTATCTGAGTATCACCGCAAGAAATTCATTCCTAGGGGTTTCCGTATCAGGAATGTCCCCACGATAGGCAGGAACAATCCTGAATTTTGCCTTAAATGGTGTAATATACTCAACAAGTGCTCCCTGGACCTGATATTACTCGTAATACAGGAGGTTTCCAGGCTTCTGGAACTAAGCAAAGTAGAAATATCTAAATATGAGGGCCAATATCTGCCGGTATTGGAGGCTGAGAGGGAGCAGAATTGGCTTGGTAAATTAAAAGAGGATATAAAAAAGTATGAAGACGAGTTGATTACATTCAAAAATCGCAAACTAGAAGACGTGACCAACGATTATAAAAACAAAAGTGTCTATAGATGGCAATTGGGTCCCGAAGAAAGAGCTCAATATCGCACAAATAGACAATGGCGCCACAGATACAATAGAAGAAGACCTATGGATACAGTGGACAGCTCGGGCAATAGTACTGACTCTGATGGCAATACGACGACCGTTACCACTGCACAGATGCATAATGATTATAGAAGTGGTATGACAACAAGATAAAAAAACGGGGAAGGACGAGGAACCACACAAGGCGGGGGGGGGTTCAAGTCTACCACCCAGACCCCCCAGGAGAGGCCGGCCGAGGAGGACCTAGTTGTCAATCTAAGCAATCATGTACTAACTGAGAATGAGAGAAAGGTTTTAAATAAGGGCTTGTCATTCATACCAACTGTTAAGTGTGATGATTTTGGACTATTTATAGATATCCAGAAGTTCTCTAGGAATTTGAGACTGAAAGAATACTTCAAGGATTATCAAGAACAACCAAAAAAGATATTCAAAGAGAAGAGTAAGTTTGACCCTACAAGCTATAACCCCTCTATAAGAACCTTCTCCAGGATGGTACAACAGGATACTTTAAGTCCACATCAAAGGAAGGGTTAGTATAGACATAATCTGACCAAAGATGAAAGAAGCGCTCTCATTGACTTACAAGACAACACTTCCATAGTTCTAAGAGAAGCGGACAAAGGGGGTGCCATTGTCGTTCAAAACTATACTGATTACAGGGCTGAAATTATGCGACAATTGATGGATAAAGATACCTACATAAAACTAAGAGGTGATCCTACTAGCATATACAAGAGAAAACTTGACAACATGCTTCAACATTTGCATGAGACTAGCTGTATAGATGGTGACGCCCTGGGCTTTATGACAGTACAACATCCAAGAGTTCCTGTAATCTATACGCTACCAAAGATCCACAAGGATATGGAAACCCCCCCCAGGGAGACCTATAGTCTCGGCTATAGGCTCATTGCTTCAGCCAATTGCTATCTACTTGGACAACATACTCCAACCATTAGTCAGGAGTATGGATTCTTTCCTCTTGGATTCAAGCGCTATGATAAGAAGACTCAGCACCATTAATGATATACAAGAGGATACCCTGCTGGTCACTATGGACGTGACCAGCTTGTATACAATAATACCTCACAATGAGGGAATAGCGGCAGTATGCAGGCAATTGGCCAAATACCCGTATGTGGGTCCACCTGTTGATGTAATCCAGGAACTTCTAACAGCATGCTTGGAGATGAATTACTTTCGGTTCGAGAAGGAATTTTACCTGCAAATTGCGGGGACCGCCATGGGGTCAAATGTGGCACCCACATATGCCAACTTGTTCATGGCAGAATTCGAAACGAGAGGAACAACACTATTCCAGGATGACAGAATCTCCCATTACAAAAGATATATAGATGATCTCTTCTTGATAGGGCGTGGTACAGAGGAAGATTTACTATTATGGTTTACAAGTGTCAATGCAGCACATCCAACTATTAAATTCAAACTGACGTACAACAGCTTGAGTGTGGATTTTTTGGACCTGAGAATTTTTAAGAAAGAAGGTCGACTGTGCACGACACTATACACAAAAGAAACAGACCGTAATTCTCTACTACATGCCCACAGCTGCCACCCTCCAGCCCTCAAACGTGCTCTACCTTTATCACAATTCAAGAGAACAGCAAGGAACAATACCATAGCTGATCTTCGGGAACAACAAATGCACACTATGGAATCACGTTTCATTCAGAGGGGGTACAATAAACAAGATCTGGCACTACAGAAGATGGATAATTGAAGCTACAGCAGGAGGATCTACTAACCTACAAGGAAACATCTTTGGAAGATAATAGAATGATGTTCTCTACAACCTTTGATGTTGACAAACCAGCTATTGCTGAGAGCATACGTAAACATTGGTCTCTTATATCTTCAGACCCGGATCTACCGTTTGAAGGGACAGCACCTCCTAGAATGGGATATCGGAGAGCGAGGTCTTTAAGAGACCAGCTTGTCAAGACAGACCCCAGGGGCTGTTATATGAAAGAGACCTGGTTGCAATCTAAACCTGGTTGTTACCGCTGCTTAGGATGTACAACATGCAATGGATTAACAACTGGCAAAGTGTTTAGACATCCCTACAAGAATAGGACTTACAGCATCAGACATCGGGTCACATGTACAACCAAATACATAGTGTATTTGTTACACTGTGTATGCGGCTTGTTTTATGTGGGGAAAACTGTGGACAATCTTCGTACAAGAATGGCCAACCACAGATCAGCGATAAGAACAGCTATTGATCGTGGTGACTCTGAGCAACCAGTGGCCAGGCATTTTGCCCTATTGAAACATTCAGTTGCTGATCTAAAGTATATCATCATTGATCATGTGCCCCCTCTTACAAGAGGAGGTGACAGAGGTAGAATACTACTACAGCGAGAATCTAAATGGATTTACAATCTGGGCACCATGGCCCCTAGGGGCCTGAATGTCAACTTAGATTGGCATTGCTTTTTGTAATAATACCTCTTTTTGATATCATCTTGTTGCATGTTTCTTGGTTCTTCCTTTATTTTTCCTCTTTTTATTTTTATTCTTTTTGTTTTCTTCTTCTTCTTTTTATGTTTGTTTTCACTCTTTTGATTTTTCATTTTTATTTTTATTTTTATTTTTATTGTTTATTATTCTTGACTCTATTACCCTTATATTTTTTCTAATTCTATATGTGTATTTTTTATTTCGTTTTATTTTTTATTTTTTATTTTTCATTTATTATTATTTTTCACTTGGTGATTTTTCTTTTTCTTTTTGTTCTCTTTGTATCTTTTATTTTTAGTATACTTGCTTTTATTTCTATATTTCTTATATTATTTATCTTTGGCTTTTATATTTTCTGAACCTAGATTCATGGATTTTGATAGTATGTTTTTCTGTAGGTTTAGTGGCTAGAGACCTAATAGAAAGTAAATTGAGTGGCTTGTTTAGCTCTTTTTTTGTTAGTTACGGTGTTAGGATAAAGCATAATTTTCCCCGTTTTGGTACTTAATATTATCATGATGTCTAAGCCCATTATTTCGACATGTTGTTTTGTCAGCATGTATCAATTCCTATACAGCCTTTGTAAATAATGCACTTTTTAAGTTTTAGTATAACAGGGATTCCGCCGGGAGGCGTCCTGGTTGCTATGGCAACCGGTGACGTAGGGTTCTGCGCACGGCAGCTGACTTCCGGTACGCCGCCGGCGGGATTGCACTTGGGAGCGGGTTTGTTTGTGTATAAAGGGTGAGTAAATGTATATACCTGTAATTGTTGTCTGAGGACGGGGGCAACCCCAAAACGTCACAAATTAAAAGGATTGTTTGCTGAATAAGACCCGGTGAGTGCTTTTCTTTTTGGATGCTCATATTGTCAGTTTAAAGCACCCCGGGCAGGCTAAATAATGACTGTGTTACCGTGAGTGCTGCTACCTCTTGGGATATTGTATTATTATTGTATTAGCACCCGGCTGATATTGTTATACAGGCTGTGACTCCTGAGGATTTTCATAGTTTCTTTGTTTTTATGGACACTGTGCATTGACCAATAATTAAATATCTCTGTTACATTATGGCTGAGGGGATTGAAACAACACAGGAATTGGATCTGGGGGATGAAATAAAAGGTGCAGA
The DNA here is from genome assembly GCF_027579735.1 of Bombina bombina. Classification (NCBI taxonomy): domain Eukaryota; kingdom Metazoa; phylum Chordata; class Amphibia; order Anura; family Bombinatoridae; genus Bombina; species Bombina bombina. The sequence continues at coordinate 967,682,159 of NC_069500.1, read as the reverse complement.
AGAATTCTTTTTTACTGAAGAAGATGCATCTCGCATACGCTTTGCAGCAATACCCCAGAGGGCTATCACAGAACAAAAAATATTTATGAGAAACTGGCCAAAATGAAGAAAAAAGATATTGACTATGCATTACATGGAGCATACTTATCTGAGTATCACCGCAAGAAATTCATTCCTAGGGGTTTCCGTATCAGGAATGTCCCCACGATAGGCAGGAACAATCCTGAATTTTGCCTTAAATGGTGTTATATACTCAACAAGTGCTCCCTGGACCTGATATTACTCGTAATACAGGAGGTTTCCAGGCTTCTGGAACTAAGCAAAGTAGAAATATCTAAATATGAGGGCCAATATCTGCCGGTATTGGAGGCTGAGAGGGAGCAGAATTGGCTTGGTAAATTAAAAGAGGATATAAAAAAGTATGAAGACGAGTTGATTACATTCAAAAATCGCAAACTAGAAGACGTGACCAACGATTATAAAAACAAAAGTGTCTATAGATGGCAATTGGGTCCCGAAGAAAGAGCTCAATATCGCACAAATAGACAATGGCGCCACAGATACAATAGAAGAAGACCTATGGATACAGTGGACAGCTCGGGCAATAGTACTGACTCTGATGGCAATACGACGACCGTTACCACTGCACAGATGCATAATGATTATAGAAGTGGTATGACAACAAGATCAAAAAACGGGGAAGGACGAGGAACCACACAAGGCGGGGGGGGGTTCAAGTCTACCACCCAGACCCCCCAGGAGAGGCCGGCCGAGGAGGACCTAGTTGTCAATCTAAGCAATCATGTACTAACTGAGAATGAGAGAAAGGTTTTAAATAAGGGCTTGTCATTCATACCAACTGTCAAGTGTGATGATTTTGGACTATTTATAGATATCCAGAAGTTCTCTAGGAATTTGAGACTGAAAGAATACTTCAAGGATTATCAAGAACAACCAAAAAAGATATTCAAAGAGAAGAGTAAGTTTGACCCTACAAGCTATAACCCCTCTATAAGAACCTTCTCCAGGATGGTACAACAGGATACTTTAAGTCCACATCAAAGGAAGGGTCAGTATAGACATAATCTGACCAAAGATGAAAGAAGCGCTCTCATTGACTTACAAGACAACACTTCCATAGTTCTAAGAGAAGCGGACAAAGGGGGTGCCATTGTCGTTCAAAACTATACTGATTACAGGGCTGAAATTATGCGACAATTGATGGATAAAGATACCTACATAAAACTACAGGTGATCCTACTAGCATATACAAGAGAAAACTTGACAACATGCTTCAACATTTGCATGAGACTAGCTGTATAGATGGTGATGCCCTGGGCTTTATGACAGTACAACATCCAAGAGTTCCTGTAATCTATACGCTACCAAAGATCCACAAGGATATGGAAACCCCCCCAGGGAGACCTATAGTCTCGGCTATAGGCTCATTGCTTCAGCCAATTGCTATCTACTTGGACAACATACTCCAACCATTAGTCAGGAGTATGGATTCTTTCCTCTTGGATTCAAGCGCTATGATAAGAAGACTCAGCACCATTAATGATATACAAGAGGATACCCTGCTGGTCACTATGGACGTGACCAGCTTGTATACAATAATACCTCACAATGAGGGAATAGCGTCAGTATGCAGGCAATTGGCCAAATACCTGTATGTGGGTCCACCTGTTGATGTAATCCAGGAACTTCTAACAGCATGCTTGGAGATGAATTACTTTCGGTTCGAGAAGGAGTTTTACCTGCAAATTGCGGGGACCGCCATGGGGTCAAATGTGGCACCCACATATGCCAACTTGTTCATGGCAGAATTCGAAACGAGAGGAACAACACTATTCCAGGATGACAGAATCTCCCATTACAAAAGATATATAGATGACCTCTTCTTGATATGGCGTGGTACAGAGGAAGATTTACTATTATGGTTTACAAGTGTCAATGCAGCACATCCAACTATTAAATTCAAACTGACGTACAACAGCTTGAGTGTGGATTTTTTGGACCTGAGAATTTTTAAGAAAGAAGGTCGACTGTGCACGACACTATACACAAAAGAAACAGACCGTAATTCTCTACTACATGCCCACAGCTGCCACCCTCCAGCCCTCAAACGTGCTCTACCTTTATCACAGTTCAAGAGAACAGCAAGGAACAATACCATAGCTGATCTTCGGGAACAACAAATGCACACTATGGAATCACGTTTCATTCAGAGGGGGTACAATAAACAAGATCTGGCACTACAGAAGATGGATACATTGAAGCTACAGCAGGAGGATCTACTAACCTACAAGGAAACATCTTTGGAAGATAATAGAATGACGTTCTCCACAACCTTTGATGTTGACAAACCAGCTATTGCTGAGAGCATACGTAAACATTGGTCTCTTATATCTTCAGACCCGGATCTACCGTTTGAAGGGACAGCACCTCCTAGAATGGGATATCGGAGAGCGAGGTCTTTAAGAGACCAGCTTTTCAAGACAGACCCCAGGGGCTGTTATATGAAAGAGACCTGGTTGCAATCTAAACCTGGTTGTTACTGCTGCTTAGGATGTACAACATGCAATGGATTAACAACTGGTAAAGTGTTTAGACATCCCTACAAGAATAGGACTTACAGCATCAGACATCGGGTCACATGTACAACCAAATACATAGTGTATTTGTTACACTGTGTATGCGGCTTGTTTTATGTGGGGAAAACTGTGGACGATCTTCGTACAAGAATGGCCAACCACAGATCAGCGATAAGAACAGCTATTGATCGTGGTGACTCTGAGCAACCAGTGGCCAGGCATTTTGCCCTATTGAAACATTCAGTTGCTGATCTAAAGTATATCATCATTGATCATGTGCCCCCTCTTACAAGAGGAGGTGACAGAGGTAGAATACTACTACAGCGAGAATCTAAATGGATTTACAATCTGGGCACCATGGCCCCTAGGGGCCTGAATGTCAACTTAGATTGGCATTGCTTTTTGTAATAATACCTCTTTTTGATATCATCTTGTTGCATGTTTCTTGGTTCTTCCTTTATTTTTCCTCTTTTTATTTTTATTCTTTTTGTTTTCTTCTTCTTCTTTTTATGTTTGTTTTCACTCTCTTTTGATTTTTCATTTTTATTTTTATTTTTATTTTTATTGTTTATTATTCTTGACTCTATTACCCTTATATTTTTTCTAATTCTATATGTGTATTTTTTATTTCGTTTTATTTTTTATTTTTTATTTTTCATTTATTATTATTTTTCACTTGGTGATTTTTCTTTTTCTTTTTGTTCTCTTTGTATCTTTTATTTTTAGTATACTTGCTTTTATTTCTATATTTCTTATATTATTTATCTTTGGCTTTTATATTTTCTGAACCTAGATTCATGGATTTTGATAGTATGTTTTTCTGTAGGTTTAGTGGCTAGAGACCTAATAGAAAGTAAATTGAGTGGCTTGTTTAGCTCTTTTTTTGTTAGTTACGGTGTTAGGATAAAGCATAATTTTCCCCGTTTTGGTACTTAATATTATCATGATGTCTAAGTCCATTATTTCGACATGTTGTTTTGTCAGCATGTATCAATTCCTATACAGCCTTTGTAAATAATGCACTTTTTAAGTTTTAGTATAACAGGGATTCCGCCGGGAGGCGTCCTGGTTGCTATGGCAACCGGTGACGTAGGGTTCTGCGCACGGCAGCTGACTTCCGGTACGCCGCCGGCGGGATTGCACTTGGGAGCGGGTTTGTTTGTGTATAAAGGGTGAGTAAATGTATATACCTGTAATTGTTGTCTGAGGACGGGGGCAACCCCGAAACGTCACAAATTAAAAGGATTGTTTGCTGAATAAGACCCGGTGAGTGCTTTTCTTTTTGGATGCTCATATTGTCAGTTTAAAGCACCCCGGGCAGGCTAAATAATGACTGTGTTACCGTGAGTGCTGCTACCTCTTGGGATATTTTATATATATATATATATATATATATATATATACACACAGTATATATATATATATACTAGCAAGAAATAAGCACTCTCTGGTTTTATAATACAAACAGTATATTTAAATAGTTAAATATTCCATTTGTTTTACAAAACCAGAGAGTGCTTATTTCTTGCTAGTCTATTATTTCTATTTTTGCACCCTGGGGCCTACCTGACCAGTTTGGTGAGAGTGCTTATTAACTTAAATATTTCTATATATACTGTATATACATGTATATGTATCTCTATGTTAAAGTCCTTTTCATGCCTTTTTTTTAAATATATTTTTTTATTAGTAGTTTCTTTCTCCGATTCAGTGGTTACATATAGGTTCAAACAACATTATTCTCTCTAGGATTAAACGTATACATTACTATGCGACTACTTAATACAGATTCATGCCTTTTTTTTTTAACACTTGAGACTTCATATCTTTGAGCTCTTATAACTTTTGAATGCAATGTTTTACTTTATCAGACAGTGTTATTATGAGTGTATTTGCACTTTTAAAGGTATATGTGATGCTTTTTGTGCAAATTTTTAGTCTCAAATAAGCGGTTACCAGAGCTCTGATGTTGTTCTTTCCCGACACTCGTTAAATTGAAATGCACTCAATCAAACACGTATACTTTCAACTCGTATTAAGCCTGCAAAAAGTCTCAAAATACTCCTTATGACTTGCGCACAACAGTTAGCGCACCACTCATAATCTAGCCCTTAGATGGATGTATCTAGTATAAGAATTCATATATATATCATTTGTCATGAAATAGTTAGGTTTCCAGTCCCTTTAATCACTGATTTCTATCTAGAAGAGGTTTGCTTTATATATACAATTTTAACTTTCCAATTACCAATCAGATTTCCTTTATTCTCTTTGGTGAAGGATAAGCAATGCACTACTGTCTAGTTATTTTTTCCTTGAAACCAGTTTACATATCAATTAGAAAAAAATTAAATCTAAATAGAAATATGCTGATTGGCCTAAAGGACACAAAAATATCCTAGATAATCAAAAGTAATCCTTGACTGTCTGTTGCTGAAACTTACAACAGAGCCATCCAAACTACAGCCCTCACCTAACATATACATCAGTATCTATAGTAAAAAAGAAAAGGCATATGTGTTTGTTCCAAATATGGTAAAATTTGAGTAGTAAAGTTAATTGAATTAACAGTAACTCATTTCCTATGTAATTAAAAAAATGATCAGAATCTAATTTACTTTTGAGGCATTTTCCTTTGCATAAAGGTGAGTATAATACTGTGTGACCCTCTGTCAATCCAATCATTATTGATTGGCCTTCCAATAAAAAACACCCCTGACTTAGAAAGTCTTGATAAATGTTTTAAGCTTTAGAATTAGCTCAAGATAGTTTAAATTAGGGATATGCATTTGGATCCTTTGTTAGGACCCGAACATGGAAAAAGGCAGCCGATCATAACGTTCAGCTCTTTTCGGAGCTGGATTTATTTTTGTGAAAGTGTTAACACACTAAGAATTTCTGAAATTATACTACATTGAACATAATCTAAGGCTATGATTACAGCACACATCTGAAACGCGTAAGCCATTGTTACCCTATCTCTCCCTCTGCTACATGACTTCTGTGTATGTCTTATAATTGTATGGAATAAAGTAAGGCATTTTTATTATTTATAGTGGATTCAGTGTTTCCTTGTGTGGATTACAATGTTTCAATACCAGTACAGAGCTGGTTCTACATTATGCTTAGCTTAACATAATGATTTCCAGCGTTCCAAAGTCCGGAGTGACATCATAATCTGGTGCCAGTGGAGCACTCCAAGTGCATAGCTCTTACATGAAGGTTAGATCAATCAGTGAGTACTTGTGGTGATGTAAGGGTAACTCTGTATCAAGTAGTGTTGGTCATACACCCCTAAGCAAACACTCCTCACCAAGATATTCAGATGACCCCTTTGAGTAAATGAAGTGAGGTGTCCTTGGAGCTGGAAAATTGATTCATATTTTATGCTTCGTGGGCAGAGATTTTTTTTGTGATTTGGATGAACATAATCTAAAATCTTATTCTTACAACAATATTATAAACTCACTTATTTAATATTTTCTAATTATTTTGAAGGCTTCATACAATTAAAGATATAACATTTTAGATTTTATTTCACAAATCTAAGCTGCAGCCCAAATATACAAGAAGAGGGCATACTCTACACACCCTGTGCAAATTAATTAGATTTATTTATATCCCATAAGGGCTTGACATTTTAATATTTATTTATATATTGTTTATACAATGAAAATATGTATATATTGTTCATACCATATATGTAAGTCACAATATAAGAAATTGCATTTGTAAATTACACCCAAATATTTTACATCCAACTTTTACACCAACTTGATAAGCTCAAAGTTTACAGATACAAAGGTGTAACTATGTTGTGCTTTTTTACATATACAAAGGCCATGTGCACATACAAAAGCCAGTTAGAGACAGATGGATATGTCTCAGGGTTATATGTGTATATGCGCTTCCAGTTCTTAGAATTGGAAAGCTCACATTTTACAGAATTAAATTACAGCAAACAATATAAATATATTGTTTTTTTTTTACTTTGCACTATCCCTTTAATTGCATTACAATACAAGCAGTTTACTTGAAAATATCATTGTTACGGTTACCCTTAGTCTCGCTGAGAGATGGACCACTTAGTAGCCTGGATCCCTATTGCTAAAGAGGGGAGAAGCTGCTTTCCATAGTATTCTATATGAGTCTCGCAAATATAGAATAATCTCCCTTAGCTGCAGTACAGCTAGGATACCCTTCTGCCCACAAAAACGAGTCAACGCTGCGATTGAGGGTCAAACAAGAACTCAGGACTGGGATGCCCAGCCTGCTTTTTATTAAGGTTACATGCACACAGGGCACTCCCAGGGGGAGAGGGGAGGAAACACAAAATCCCCCATCACACATTTAGATAGAGAGCACTGTCCTTTGACAGGCCACAATAGGATTACAGTACTTAAGATAACAAGTTTACAAGTTCATCTTATCAATTAGCAGTCTGGCTCCAGAGGTGATTAGACAATGGGATTGGTTATCCCTAAACTTAGAGCTGAGGCCAGCAAATGTGTATTTAGGCAATAGTTTCTAAAAGCTGAAAAAAAAGAGTTAACTCTTTATGAAATGATACTTGTTACGGTTTTCTTGGAGCCCTTCTTAGGCGCTGGCTTGCTGGTTCAGGCATTGCTGCTGGGAAATAAGCTCTTCACAACAAAATAACTAATGCTTCTGTAACAGTGCTCCCTTTCTGTGGAACACTCTGGCAGACACGGTCTGACCCCTTTTCGGGGCAGACTAAGGCTGTCCAGACCGCTGGTTATGCGGGGCTGAGGTCGGTTTGTCTGGACAACCCGTCGGCGTTGCCATTCTGTTTCCCAGGTCTGTAAGTAATGGTGAAATTGAAGGGTTGCAACGATAAGCTCCAACGTAATAGCCTGCCGTTATCTCCAGAGACCCGGTTCAGCCACACCAACAGGTTATGGTCGGTGACCAGAGTGAACTCCTGACCATATAAATAGGGAGTCAATTTCTTTAATGCCCACACCAAAGCCAAACACTCCTTTTCGACCGCTGCATAGCTGACTTCGCGGGGCAGGAGCTTCCGGCTGATGTAGGCAACTGGATGCTCCCCTCCATCTTCGCCTACTTGGCTGTGGACAGCTCCCAGCCCGAACATGGAAGCATCTGTATGGACGATAAAACGTTTGTTAAGGGCTGGGGCCGCCAAGACAGGAGCGTTAATTAGAGCATTTTTGAGAGCCTGGAAAGCCGTTTCACAGTGGGGAGACCACAGGACCTGTCGAGGTAAGTTCTTCTTGGTCAAGTCAGTCAGGGGTTTGGCAAGTGTGCTGTAGTCTGGTACGAACCGTCTATAGTACCCTGCCGTGCCCAGGAAGGCTAGGACCTGAGTCTTAGTGATGGGGGTGGGCCAATTGGCGACAGCTTCTATTTTGGCCGGCTCTGGTCGCTGCTTTCCACACCCCACCCGGTGACCCAGGTACTGTACCTCGGCCATCCCAAAGTGGCATTTTTCTGGCTTCAGAGTCAGGCCAGCAGCCCGGATCTGATCCAGAACCATTCCCACATGAGCTAAGTGGTCCTCCCAGGACTCACTGTGGATCACTATGTTGTCCAGGTAGGCGCAAGCAAAACTCTGGAAGCCATCCAGGAGCCTATCCACCAAGCGCTGGAATGTAGCTGGGGCATTCTTCATCCCAAACGGCATTACCCTAAACTGATATAAGCCGAATGGGGTGACGAATGCCGACTTGGGGATAGCCTCCGGGGCCAGGGGAATCTGCCAGTAACCTTTGCAGAGGTCAATAGTGGTCAGGTAATTTCCCCTGGCTATACGATCGAGTAGCTCGTCTACCCTGGGCATAGGGTAAGCGTCCGTCACAGTATTTTCATTGAGCCTCTGATAGTCTACGCAGAACCGGGTGGTCCCATCTTTCTTGGGCACCAAGACAACTGGGGAGGCCCATGGACTATCGGAGGGCTCAATTACCCTGAGCTGGAGCATCTCATCGATCTCCTTCTTCATTCCTGTCCTAACTGCTTCGGGGATTCGGTACGGAGCCTGGCACAAGGGAGCTTGTCCCGGAGTATCTACCTGGTGGGTGGTTAAAGTAGTGTACCCTGGCTTCGGGGAGAAGGTGAGGTGTTTGGACTGGAGGAGTTGGTTGAGCTGCTCCCTTTCAGTGGGGCTAAGTCGGTCCCCTATCTGAACCTGCGCCACTATACCTGTGGGGAGACTCTTTTCTAATAGGTCTGGAATGGGTAAACTGTCGGGGTCTTCCTGAGGGGAACAACATACGGCCGTCATGTTCTCTGGTCGCTCAAAATATTCCTTGAGCATGTTTACATGGAATGTCTTTCTAAGATTGTTGTCATGGCAGCTAGCTATCACATAAGTGGTGTCTCCCCTTTTCTCTACGATCTGGTAGGGACCCTGCCAGGACGCCTGCAATTTGTCTGTCTTCACCGGCTTAAGTACTAACACCTTTTGTCCTATGGTGAAGATTCTCTTTCGGGCCCCCCGATCGTACCATACTTTCTGTCTTCTCTGGGCCAACTGGAGATTAGCCCGCACGGATTTGGCTAATTGCTCCATTCGGTCCCTGAGTTCCAGCACGTATGGCACAATGGGGACACCGTCAGCCTCCATCTCTCCCTCCCAGTGCTCCCGGATCAGGTTTAGGGGTCCCCGTACCTTTCTTCCGTAGAGCAACTCGAAGGGAGAGAACCCTGTCATTTCCTGGGGCACCTCCCGATAAGCAAATAGGAGGTGCAGCAGGAAGCGTTCCCAGTCTCGGTATTCCTGAGTAAACGTCTTGAGCATTTGCTTGAGGGTCCCATTGAACCTCTCACACAGCCTGTTCGTCTGGGGGTGGTATGGGGAGCTCAGGAGGGACTTAATTTTGCAAACCTGCCAGAGTTGTTGGGTTAATTCAGCCGTAAATTGGGTGCCTCGGTCGGATAGGATTTCTTTTGGAAATCCTACCCGGGAGAACACCTGTACTAGTGCATTCGCTACCGTATTCACTTGTATGTTGGATAGGGCGACAGCCTCTGGGTACCTGGTAGCGTAGTCCACTACGGTAAGAATGTAGCGCTTACCGGAGGGACTAGGGGTAGCCAGTGGTCCCACTAGGTCAATAGCAACCCGGCTGAAGGGTTCCTCTACAATGGGCATATTTACTAGCTGGGCTTTAGGGTGATCGCCTCGCCTTCCTACTCGTTGACACACATCGCAGGTGTTACAGTAAGTTCTAACGTCAGCGTGCACCCCTGGCCAAAAGAACGTGTGAGTAATGCGGTGTAGGGTACGGGTTACGGCTAGGTGGCCTGCTAAGGGGATGTCGTGGCCTATTTTGAGGATTTCTTGATGGTATTTGTGGGGCACTACCAGCTGTCGCCTACGCTGTCCCCTTTTCTCTGTCCAGCGGTATAGTTTCCCTTTTTCCCATAAGAATGTTTCGTTATCTGCTCCGCCCCCTCCGGTCTCTGCTCGTTCCCGGTACTTTTGTAAGGTCGGGTCAGTCTTAGACTCTGCCTCGAAAGCATCTGGGGTGTCCCAGGGTATGGGGCCTAACCTGTCAGGCAAGGTCGGGGTAGGTCTTACCTGTGTCTCCCGCACTGGTGAGAGCTCTCGCTCCGTCCGGGCTTGGGCCCGTGTAGTCACTGGGTCCGCCTCGCTGTTGCATACTGGAGCATAGGCAGAAGTCATGGGGCCCAAATCGTTGCCCAGTAGTACTTCGGCAGGTAAATTATCCATTAGGCCCACGTTCACAGCCCCCTTTCCCGCTCCCCAATCAAGATGCACTTTAGCTGTTGGAATTTTGTACACATCCCCCCCCGCCACTCTAACGGCCACAGTCTGTCCGGATCGCTTGTGCTCTGGCACCAAATGACTCTGTACCAGCGTGATAGTAGCCCCTGTGTCTCGCAATCCCTCGGTAGATCGCCCCTCGAGCCATACCCTCTGCCGATGCTGCTGGCGGTTAGCTGAGGCAGCATATACAGGGTCTGCCTCGTGAAGCGGCCCCACATATCCCTCCATAGGGGCCTCTTGGTTAACACAGAGGGTCCGGGCCGGACGATAGGACCAAGAGGGGTAATTGTAATTCCTGGGTGTCTGGTGCGTATTAAGGGGGCAGCTAGCCATGAAATGCCCTGGTTGCTTGCATCGGTGGCAAGTCGGTCTGGGACGCTCAGAGCTGTTATTGGGTGGTCCTGAGTGTCGGAAGGGCCCTGTGGGCACCGGGGCTCGGAATTCAGCACGAGGGGGTGCACGGTAAACCTCTCTGGGTTCGACCCGTGCTGGAGCTCGGTAGTTCATGGGTTCGTGAAGACGGGAGTCATAATGTTCATCGGCCAATTTGGCTGCTTCTTCTAAGGTAGAAGGCCGCCTGTCTCGCAGCCATTCCTTCCCTTGCTGTTCCATGCCATTATAAAAATGTTCTAAGAGAAACAATTGTAAAATTTCCTCCCCAGTCACCGCTTTACTTCCGCTCAGCCAGTGATTTGCCGCTCTCCGCATTCGGTGCGCCCATTCCATATGGGTATCGTTAGGCTTCTTTTCCGTGCCCCGAAACTGTCGGCGATACGTGTCCGGAGTTACAGCGTACCGTCGCAACAGTGTCTCCTTAACTAGCTCATACTGTGTCACTTCCTCAGCACCCAGAGTACGAAAGGCTTCCAGGGCTCGCCCGGATAGTTTCCCAGACAATATCGTGGGCCACTCTCTGTTGGGTATCTGGTGCAGGGCACATTGCCTTTCGAAGTCCGCCAAATATTCATCAATCCCTGTCTCGCTCTCTAGAAAGGGTCGAAATGCCGCATAGGGTATCTTGGGCCTCCCAGCATTTTCGACAGGGATGATTACCTGCGGGGCTTCAGCATTGCGGTGTGCGTTCGCTAGGTTGAGTTCGTGGGCTCGAGTCTCTCGTATATCCTCGTCCGCCTCCGCCATCAACTGCTGTACCAATTCCATGGAGGGGTTCGGCCCGTATAATGAGAGCCTTTCCTGAACAATCCTGGTTTTTTCGTCACTAATCGTGTTCGGTGTTTCCGCCATTGTGAAGCTCTGATCCAGTTCGGTCAATTCTGCGATCAGCTCTCTCCTCGGCCGGTTGCTGGCGTACCCCCCTCTGCTTTCAAGTAAATCCTTTAGGGTTGTACGCTTCAATTTTTCGTAAGTGCTCTCCATCCGTTCTGTACCTCTCCTAGGAAATCCAGGAAAATCCCGCAGCTGCCGCCAAATGTTACGATTACCCTTAGTCTCGCTGAGAGATGGACCGCTTAGTAGCCTGGATCCCTATTGCTAAAGAGGGGAGAAGCTGCTTTCCATAGTATTCTATATGAGTCTCGCAAATATAGAATAATCTCCCTTAGCTGCAGTACAGCTAGGATACCCTTCTGCCCACAAAAACGAGTCAACGCTGCGATTGAGGGTCAAACAAGAACTCAGGACTGGGATGCCCAGCCTGCTTTTTATTAAGGTTACATGCACACAGGGCACTCCCAGGGGGAGAGGGGGGGAAGCACAAAATCCCCCATCACACATTTAGATAGAGAGCACTGTCCTTTGACAGACCACAATAGGATTACAGTACTTAAGATAACAAGTTTACAAGTTCATCTTATCAATTAGCAGTCTGGCTCCAGAGGTGATTAGACAATGGGATTGATTATCCCTAAACTTAGAGCTGAGGCCAGCAAATGTGTATTTAGGCAATAGTTTCTAAAAGCTGAAAAAAAAGAGTTAACTCTTTATGAAATGATACTTGTTACGGTTTTCTTGGAGCCCTTCTTAGGCGCTGGCTTGCTGGTTCAGGCATTGCTGCTGGGAAATAAGCTCTTCACAACAAAATAACTAATGCTTCTGTAACAATCATCACATTTAAAGTTTCTATCACTGGGATGTAAACAACAACAACAAAAAATAAATTTTCACGGAATGTTAATCGGAACAAGTAAATTAAATTTAGTAAAATTTTTCTCCAACTAAATATGAATTGCAATATACATCCACATGGAATTATACATAATAAAGTCATCAATAGGACTACATAAAAGAGGAACAGGTAGAACTAACAGAAGATGGCCTCCAACAAGCAGTGAAAGTTTCTCCAACTCATAAAGACAAAGCACTTCCAAAAAGTCTTAGGGGCATATGTATCAAGTTCCGAATGGAGCTTGATGCCCCGCGTTTCTGGCGAGCCTGCAGACTCGCCAGAAACAGCAGTTATGAAGCAGCGGTCACAAAGACCGCTGCTCCATAACCTGTCCAGCTGCTCTGAGCAGTCGGACAGACATCGCCGGAAATCACCCCCCTGACACCCCCCTGCTGGCGGCCTATTGGCTGGGAGTCTGCAGGGGGCGGCGTTGCACCAGCAGCTCTTGTGAGCTGCTGGTGCAATGCTGAATACGGCAAGCGTATTGCTCGCCGTATTCAGCGAGGTCTGTCGGACCTGATCCGCATGTCGGATCAGGTCCAACAGACCTTGATAACTAGAGGCCTTAGCTTGTAGGTTTACAAGGGACTACATGGAACAGCCCTTCAGAAAGAAATGTAGAAAAAAAGAAATATTCATCTACAGTTTAAACAAGACATTTGGTACACTCATTAAGTATTAATACCACAGCTTGCCGACATTGAAATAACACATCTAGTTCACTAAATTGTAAATAAACTCCTGTATGAAAGAAAACTCAGGTTGACTAGATGTAACCTCATTTCTGTTTCTGCCTTTCAACATTTTTACATTACAATTTGTGTTTAAAGTATTATTTAGGTTTAGGCTATGGTAAAATATTTCTAAGTTACTGAGAACTGCAGACATACCATTATTATTAAATTATATGTTAAATATTGGCTTTCATCCCTTTAACTGCAGAGTCGTTCCCACCCCTGTGCAAAACTGTTTTGGAGCTTTTAAATGCTGTTAGCAATTAAGCTCCACCATAGGTACTTTTTCAGTGAGAAACTTGCACATATTATATAAATAGGTTTTTTTTTCAGCAGACCCAGCTGACACAAACTATACTATTACTGTATGTATAAATCATGACATGTGATAAGTTTATGAGAAAATGTACTGTATACGTCATGACGTGTGAAACCTATACATTGTATATTGTTTTTTTCAGCAGACACAGCAGTTTTAAACTATACTATTATTGTATGTATAAATCATGATGCGATAGCTCTACAACAAAATGTGTGAAAAATATGTATTTTATTAAATTTTAATAAACAAGGCTTTAAACCTTATGTATGTTTTTTTCTATACTCTATAGGTTTAAAGAAGAAAAGGTTTCCTTGTATAAATTAATATGTTTGGGTGTAGTTATATTACTTTGATGTGTACATTGGTTCTCAGCTCCCATGTGCCTCTCAAATAAATGCACATTCATTCACACCAGGTGATCACTATTATCATTGATCACTTGGCTATTAAAACTTATATAGGAGCTTCTGAGCTTTAATGCTCTAAAGGCCCTTTGATAGGCTGCTAGAAGTGTATATATGAATTAAGTGTGTTTAAAATTTTTATTTTTATTTTAAAAAATGCTTATACTTTAACCCCAAGACACATGCTTTTTAAATGAGCAGGCAATTACCTCTCAAACAGTGGGTTCTAGGGTTTGCTAGGACATAAGGGAGCTGAGATCAAGGAGTGTGAACACTTACATCTGCCATTCAGTTCCCTTAAAGGGACATAATACTCATATGCTAAATCACTTGAAACTGATGCAGTATAACTGTAAAAAGCTGACAGGAAAATATCACCTGAGCATCTCTATGTAAAAAAGGAAGATAATTTACCTCACAATTTCCTCAGCTCAGCAGAGTAAGTTCTGTGTAAAAAGTTATACTCAGCTGCTCCCAGCTGCAGGTAAAAAAATTAAAAAAAATGAAGAAATGAACAGCAGCCAATCAGCATCAGCAGTGCTGAGGTCATGAACTCTTACTGTGATCTCATGAGATTTGACTTAACTCTCATGAGATTTCATAGTAAGCTTCCTTTACCTGATTGGTGAAATAATATGAGAGTGCACGATGCTAGTCCCTTCAGATGTCCCAGGACAAACACAATAAAATGCTGCTTAGAAATCCTTTACAATGGGAGGTGGCTACTGAGGAACTTTTGAGGTAAAATATCTTTCTTTTTTACATAGAGATGTTCAGGTGATATTTTCTAATCAGCTTTTTACAGCTATGCTGCATCACTTTTAAGTGTTTAAACATTTGGGTATTATGGCCCTTTAAGGTTCACGAAGCAGCCCAGCACTTGGGTTTGTTGATGTCACCAGCTCTGAAACAGACCCCTCCCCCCAAGATGACAACTCGTCCTATCATCCACACTAAAAGCACTGTGCATGTGGCAGCCACATATTGTCATCTGCAGCAAAGGGTTTAAAGAAAACCAACAAGGCTCAAATATTTATACTTAAGAATTATTTACAGTATATATTGTATATAAAGTGTATGTGCGTGTATATATATATATATATATATATATATATATATATATATATATATATATATATATATATATATATATATATATATCCATTAGAAGAGGTAAGTTCACTAATTTCTTCAATCCGCTAGGTTGCTTTGAAAGTATTATCAACAGTCACCTCAAAAAAAAACACTCAACAGTAAAATTCCAATATAGTGACATTTTGGGACAGTACAGTGTCCCTTCCTTAGACAAACACAAGCATTTAAAAATGACAAACACATAAACTCCATGACCTAATAACACATGCACATATGGCCCAATTAGAGGCCAGTGTAGCTGCCCCCCAACCAACAACCAATAAAATCCAAGTGATCAATACAAAGCAAACATCCAGCAAAAGAACCCTATAATGGAACAAAAAGGAGGTGTCACTTTTGTGTGAACAGTAAAAGGGACAGAAGATGATGCTACAGCAGATCTTCTACTCACAAGAGCACAAGCACACATATGTGCTGGCAGTTGGTAGGAAGAACCCCTAAAGACAATGGGCAAAGACTATACACTACTTTATTGGACAGATCAATACAACAATCCTTAATACTCGCTCATCAAAAAGGGTCACTGGTCAACAACTAACTCCATTCTTCACTGTTTCCTGTAGTTTTGCCCTTGTTAGTCTAAGTTGGTTTCTATTTAGATGCCACCAAGTGGAGGATCCTAGTTAATTGAAGTCTCTCTTACACAGATAGGGATGTAGCAGTCAATCTCAGCATCTATTTTAAACAGCAACGAGGGGAGTACCCTATCTTTTGTGATAATCTTGTTTAAAGCAAGAACCCCTAATGAGATAAGAAAATTGGTGACCTATTTATAACTCTATCGGCCAGATCAATAGAATAATCATTGATACTTGCTCATCAAAACGGTCAATTGTCAACAACTAACTTCATTCTAAAGCATATAACCCCATATATACATAAACAAATAGCGTTCCTCTAGCAAATCATAGGATGAAACACATAATGGAACGGACACCCCCCTAACCAAATCAAAGATCACTACATCAACTATGCACCTCCCAGTATACATACTGTAGAATATTCTAAATAATCCATAGAACATATCTCTATTTTTTACAGTATGTATAATAATTTTTTTTTTTTTTAAATCAAAGATTTTTATTAAGGTATTTAGCATAACAATATTATTACTGTAATGATATACATAACATCCTTGGTATACATAGACCTGGACATATCCTATATTATAAAAGGCCAAGTGTGTTTGTCTGAAGCCGTTATGCGCAGTAGAGACAAACACACTTGGCCTTAGATTGACCTCCTCGCACGCGCACCTCCGTGCAGCAGCGCACAGCTGAGAAGGCCTTAGGCAGCAGCGCGTGAGACAGCTGGATCATCAGCTGTGCAGGGTTTGCGCGAGGAATGGTGGCTGTCGCGAGGCATCTCTCTGCATCAGCTGTGCAGCAGCGCGTGAGACCTTCCTGACCTGTGGAGTTCACCATGACAGTATATATGACACGCGTCTGCTGTTGAGTTAGTATTTGCTGGGGCTGCAAACTCAGGTCACGGCCTGAGGTTAGAGTCTAGAGAGTGCGCAGTGACACCTGTCAAGTTACTTTAGGGCCCTCTCTGCAGCTAACTGGGTGCGTGCGTGAGCGGGGGCGTGGCCAGACGTGAAGGGGGCGGGGACAATCATGAAGGGGCGGGGCCAGTCACAGTCATCAACGCGAGATAGAGGGGAGAGAGATAGAGAGGGGGGAGAGATAGAAAGAGGGGGAGAGAACAAAATATATGAGAGAGAGAGAGAGAGAGAGGGGGGAGAGATGGGAGAGAGAGAGAGGGGAGAGAGAGGGGAGAGAGGGGCGAGAGAGAGAGAGGGGGGAGAGATGGGAGAGAGATTGGAGAGAGAGATGGGAGAGAGAGATGGGAGAGAGGGATAGAGAGGGGAGAGAGAGAGAGGGGGGAGAGGGAGAGATGGGAGAGAGATTGGAGAGAGAGATGGGAGAGAGAGGGGAGAGAGAGAGAGAGGGGAGAGAGAGAGAGAGAGGGGGGAGAGAGAGAGGGGGAGAGTTGGGAGAGAGAGTAGAGAGAGAGGGGAGAGAGAGAGGGGAGAGAGATGAGAGAGAGAGAGATAGGGGAGAGAGAGAAAGATGAAAGAGAGGAGAGAGAGAGAGATAGGAGAGAGAGAGAGAGAGAGAGAGAGAGAGAGAGAGAGAGAGAGAGAGAGAGAGAGAGAGAGAGAGAGAGAGAGGAGGGGGGGAGAGAGGAAGGGGAGAGAGAGGGGAGGGATAGAGAGAGGGGGAGAGAGAGGGAGGGAGAAAAAGAGAGGAAAAGAGAGGGGAGGAGAGAGAGCGAAAGAAGAGGGGGGGAGAGAGAGGGGGGAGAGGAGGGGGGGAGGAGGGGGGGAGAGAGGGGGGGGAGAGAGAGGGGGGAGAGAGGGAGGGAGAGAGAGGGGGGAGAGGAGGGGAGAGAGAGAGGGGGAGGGAGAGAGAGGGGGGAGGGAGAGAGAGGGGGGAGAGAGGAGGGAGAGAAAGAGGGGGAGAGGGGGGGAGAGAAAGAGAGGGGGGAATAGAGAGAGGGGGGAGCGAGGGGGGGAGAGGGAGAGGGGGAAGGGGGGTAGATAGAGAGGGGGAGGGGGGAGAGAGAGGGGGGAGAAAGAGAGAGCAAAGGAGAGGGGGAGGGAGAGAGCGCAAGGGGTAGGACCGCTGTACTGCAAAAAATGGCCCGTGTGAACGGGCTTTAGGACTAGTACACCATAAAAGAAAACAAAAACTCAAAACACAGATATCTTCACAGGTGATTTATCCTAATCACATATAAATGTCCTGAATAAATGTTGAGACCCAATCAAACAAACTTAATGTATATATCCTAACTATTTCTGCTGGGTTATGATACCTATTTTTTTAGTTTTTTTTATAAAATTAAGTAAGCAAACCTCTCGGGTAGATTGTTTCACCTAATAGTATGATTTCTAAATTCCATTTATGGAAGAAATGAACAGAGAAAGTATCATGTTGACTAAAGGAGAGTATAATACAGTTTAATGTAGATATAATCAATACTTAATGAATGGTCAAAAAAGACCTGTTATATATAACCAAAAACCTTCGAAAATTATCATAAAGGAAACTCCATACATTGTACCCTTATTTCAAAAAACATAGTGGCATATTCTAGCTCTAGAATTATACACTAAGAGGCACTTGGGACAGAATGGGATGAGACATCTTCCGTTAAAACCTAACACCTCTCAGTTATATCTTTCATAGATCAATAAATATCTATACCTCTCTCTATGGAGATTAATATACATCCAGAACATTGGGAGAAGGCTTTGTGTAAGGCTAGCTATTTGAGAAGCGTCACAATACAGATGTCTATATAGGGTCTTACATATTTATACATATATATATATATATATATATATATATATATATATATATATATATATATATATATATATATATATTAAAAAGTCAAGAGGGGGCACCAGCGCTAAAAAACTATAACACTTCTTATTATTCAGTTTAATTTCTGTGTGGGTTACTGTTAAGTGTACGCGTGCTGCCTATGATGCAGTGTACCCTTGTCACTGTAGTAAATTGTTAATAAAAAGAGAAAATCAAGTGGTGGCGCACAGCTAATTACTATTGATCAATAAATTGAAATATTGTCAATATTAATATATTGCTGATTGATATGTCATACAAATAAAAATAAAAATAAAGTACATATGTCCATAAAATTGGTTTTGAGCTTAAGTTCTTTCTTATGCTTCAACAGTTTTTATCCTTCTATGGTAAGTAAGATGTGCTTACCAGAAATTACCTCAATCCTATGAGGTAAGGTGTCAGCTTTTTGGGTGTTTACAGATGGTTCTTGGACTCTTGTCGAGACGAAAAAAACTTTTCTTGTCTTTTGAATTGTGTAATCTTGCAGTTTCTGCAGTATCCCTTTAATGGAAATCCTGGACTCTCTTGTGAAGATGTTTCAGTAATGGAGACTCCTGGACTCTTTTCTTTTTCTTTTCCTTATGGTGGTAAGGATCTTTATCTTGTATCAGATCATTCCATGGATCATAAAGGAGAAATAAGAGACAAATACATAGCGTAATACAGTTAAGATAAAAATGGTGTTTATTTTACACGATCAGTTATGCTTACATTTGTCAACCTCAATCATTTATGAGGTAAGATAAAGGCACATAAAATATCTTTGTTTTCTTATTCCTTATATTTGATGACACTGTGTGTCTGTATAAAAAGCGTATTTTTTAAAAAACGTTATTTCGCCCCCAAATAGGGTACTTTATATGCTGTCAGTTATGTGACTCAGTGTATATATGGTCACAATATGTCCGGTATAGATTAATAGGCAAGGTGGTAAGTATTTTGGCTAATTACTACTGATAAAATATAGCCTGGATGCAATTCAGTCAGAGTTATAAATGCATATTATACTTTACCACCTTGCTGTAGTGCTAATTGGAAGTTTTTCTTTGAAAGTATTTTCTTTGGATCAGAAAATGCCGTATTGGAACTTAGGAGTCCGCCCGCTTTCTTCAAATTCTTACGCGTTTCGAAGTGATACAACACTTCTTCGTCAGAGAATAGAAAGTGTAATGGGCTATGAACGGCATATCGTTTTTTAAAGGATAGAAATTGGGCGCGTTTTTTTCCCCTTCTAGTTCCAATACGGCTGTTTTGCGTGTGACGTCAAGCGTATTTGACGTTTGTCTTAGTGTTGTCATGGATACGCCTGGGAGAGGAAGCGGTTGCTACTGGGTCCTAATATCTCCCATATTCGTAATGATATGTCTATTTAGTAATCGGATGTTTCAATAACATATTTTCTTGTTTTTCCTTTTCAAAAACAAAGAAATAGTTATAACCTAAAAATCAGTTCTTTATCTCTTCTAATATTAGGTGTAAAGTTGGGTCTGACAATTATGCTATTTTTTGTAGTGTCCATGTCATTATTGCCTATTTCTTCAATAAATGTAAAAAGAGGCTAAATAAATGAAAAAGGGAAGATGAAAAAACAAACATTACCATATATATATTTCATTATCATGTATATACATTTATGTCACTTTATTCTAGTATATTTCTAGATTTTTAACAATGTTTGTAATGCTGTATGCGTACCTGTTTCTGACTATACCTATATGTACCTAAGTAAATACCTAGGTTTTTTGTCTAGTGGTAGATACTTTGGAGGGTTTCTGGGATTATTAGATGAATTATTATTATGTCCCTTTCTTTAGGAGAACCAATGTACACTTTATGAAGGATTATGTTTATTTTATCCTTACATATTGTAACAAGTTTTTTTTGTGCATTATAGGAAGGCTGCTAGATCTATGTCCTCATTCAGGCCCATTGGACTCATGGTTCCCATATAGTGGATCCAAAACGTCTCTCTTTGGCGTAATTTTAGAAATCTATTTCCACCTCTTCTTGGGATTTGTATTTGTTCCAGTATTGTACCTCTAAGGAATTTTGTATCATTATTGTGTTTCTTTTTGAAATGTCTGGAGACACTATGGCCTTTGTAGCCTGCCTCTATGTCTTTGAGGTGTTCATGTAGTCTTTTTTTGTACGGGCGTTTCGTACGTCCTATGTACTGTAAATTACATGTGCATTCTAGAAGATAGACTACATATGTACTTTTGCAATTGGTTAATGTTTGGATTTGACATTTTTTTTGAGGAAAAGTTTTTGAATTGACACTTTTAGTTGGTTTTTTTCCCTCATATGAATGTTCACAACTGGAGCAATTAGCTCTGTTACATTTAAAAAAGCCCTTTGTGTTTGAGGATAACCAGTTGGTTTTTTTGTTAGTGTCTTTTAGTCTGCTTGGTGCCAGTATTTGTTTCAGACTTCTATTTTTTCTGAAAGTTATCTTTGGCGCAGTACCTATACTTTTTTTTTAGGAATTTGTCTTGTTGTAGTATTGGCCAATACTTTTTAAGGATTTTTTTGATTTCTGGGGCTGCTTCGTTGTAAGTAGTAACCATTCCTATTCTTTTGTTGTTAGTATTTCTTTTTTCCTTATTTGCAATAAGTAATTGTTTTCTATCCAAATTCTGTACTTTTTTAAAAGAATTTTCTATTAGTTTCTTTGGATAATTTTTCTGTAGCAATTTTTCTTTGAGTAATTCAGCTTCTTTGTTAAAATCACTCTCTTTTGTACAGTTTCTTTTTAGGCGTTGGAACTGCCCATACGGAATATTGTGGATCCACGGTTTGTGGTGTCCACTATCTGCTCTCAAATAGCCATTACAATCTGTACTTTTACGATAGAGTTTAGTGTATATATTTGTTTCCTCATTGAACATAGTCAAATCAAGAAATTCAATTGAATTTTTTTCAATTTTTGAGGTGAATTGTAAATTGAAGGTGTTGTTGTTGATATACTGTAAGAAGTCGGTAGTGGTGGGCATATCACCTTCCCATATTAGTATAATGTCGTCTATAAATCTACCCCACCATATGATGTTTTTTTGGAATGGGTTGTTTTGGTAAATGTATGAGTCCTCCCAGAGTCCCATATAGAGGTTAGCATAGCTGGGTGCCATGGTGGTACCCATGGCTGTTCCGCTGATTTGTAGGTAATATGAGTTATCAAATTCAAAGTAGTTCTTTTCTAAAACGAATTTGATACATTCAGAAATGAAATTTTGATGTTCTATGGTTAAATTTGTTTTATTTAAGACCTGTTTCATTGCTGCAATTCCCTTTCCGTGGGGTATGCTAGTGTAAAGCGAAGAAACATCCAATGTCATCCATTGATATGTTTCTTTCCATTCTACATTTGAAATTTTGGCTATAGTATCACTTGAGTCCCTGAGATAGGATTTTAATTCAGGTACTAGTGGTTTTAGAAAAAAGTCAACATATTCAGAAATTCTGGCTGTAAGTGAGTCAATTCCTGAAACTATTGGTCGTCCTGGTGGATTGACTAGACTTTTATGAATTTTTGGTAAATGGTAAAATATAGCTTTTTTTGGGAATTCATGTATCAGATATTTATGTTCATTCTTGTTCAATAGATTCAGGTAGTTAGCTGTGTCTATCATTGATTTGTATTCTTTTATAAATATAGTGGTGGGATCACCTGCTAGTTTTTTGTATGTATTTGGATCTTTTAGTAATCTGTGGGCCTCAGTGAGATAGTCAGTTCGGTTTTGTATGACCAATCCTCCGCCCTTATCCGCTTCTCTGAGGACAATGTCATTTAGTTCTTTGATTGATTCCAATGCTTTTTTATCATTTTTTTTAAAATTGTCTTTTTTAATAGAATAATTTTCACAGAGAGTTTGTAAGTCTCTTTGTACTAGATCACAAAAGGTGGGGATTGCATTCCCCTTTGATTGGATTGGGAAGAAGATAGAAGGAGGTTTTAGATTTGAATGCTTATAACCTTGAGTATCTAGGGGAATTTCCTCATTGTTGTATAATTCCTCTAAAGTGTTTAATGTTTCAAGATCTGTGTCTGACATATTTTTTTAGGAAATCAATGTTATCTTTTGCATTTAGTTTTTCAAAATGTCTACATAGTGTCAGATTTCTTATAAATTTGTTGAAATCAATAAATAAATTAAAGGGATTGGGCCCTTTTGTAGGCGCAAAATTTAACCCTTTTGAAAGTATGCCTAATTCATTTTCTGTAAATGAGTGTGTGGAGAGGTTAAAGATTTTTAGAAGTGGTTCTCTTGTTTGCCCCTCTTTGGGGTTCGTGGTTCTTCTTGACCTTCCTCTATTTCCCACCAATCTTCCTCCCCTTCTTCCTCTTCTACACCTTTTCTTTTCTTTGGGTTTCCCATTGACCATTGTGGTCTGAGATTTATGTTTGAATCTTCTCTTTGATAATCTCTGGTCCCTGTAGAATTTGGTGTAGCGTTTGGAAGGTAGTTTCCTAACCATAGAACATCAAAATTTCATTTCTGAATGTATCAAATTCATTTTAGAAAAGAACTACTTTGAATTTGATAACTCATATTACCTACAAATCAGCGGAACAGCCATGGGTACCACCATGGCACCCAGCTATGCTAACCTCTATATGGGATTCTGGGAGGACTCATACATTTACCAAAACAACCCATTCCAAAAAAACATCATATGGTGGGGTAGATTTATAGACGACATTATACTAATATGGGAAGGTGATATGCCCACCACTACCGACTTCTTACAGTATATCAACAACAACACCTTCAATTTACAATTCACCTCAAAAATTGAAAAAAATTCAATTGAATTTCTTGATTTGACTATGTTCAATGAGGAAACAAATATATACACTAAACTCTATCATAAAAGTACAGATTGTAATGGCTATTTGAGAGCAGATAGTGGACACCACAAACCGTGGATCCACAATATTCCGTATGGGCAGTTCCAACGCCTAAAAAGAAACTGTACAAAAGAGAGTGATTTTAACAAAGAAGCTGAATTACTCAAAGAAAAATTGCTACAGAAAAATTATCCAAAGAAACTAATAGAAAATTCTTTTAAAAAAGTACAGAATTTGGATAGAAAACAATTACTTATTGCAAATAAGGAAAAAAGAAATACTAACAACAAAAGAATAGGAATG
This sequence comes from Bombina bombina, assembly GCF_027579735.1. NCBI lineage: Eukaryota > Metazoa > Chordata > Amphibia > Anura > Bombinatoridae > Bombina > Bombina bombina. Next base: position 967,658,519 of record NC_069500.1, on the reverse strand, counting down.
GTTACTACTTACAACGAAGCAGCCCCAGAAATCAAAAAAATCCTTAAAAAGTATTGGCCAATACTACAACAAGACAAATTCCTAAAAAAAAGTATAGGTACTGTGCCAAAGATAACTTTCAGAAAAAATAGAAGTCTGAAACAAATACTGGCACCAAGCAGACTAAAAGACACTAACAAAAAAACCAATTGGTTATCCTCAAACACAAAGGGCTTTTTTAAATGTAACAGAGCTAATTGCTCCAGTTGTGAACATTCATATGAGGGAAAAAAACCAACTAAAAGTGTCAATTCAAAAACTTTTCCTCAAAAAAATGTCAAATCCAAACATTAACCAATTGCAAAAGTACATATGTAGTCTATCTTCTAGAATGCACATGTAATTTACAGTACATAGGACGTACGAAACGCCTGTACAAAAAAAGACTACATGAACACCTCAAAAACATAGAGGCAGGCTACAAAGGCCATAGTGTCTCCAGACATTTCAAAAAGAAACACAATAATGATACAAAATTCCTTAGAGGTACAATACTGGAACAAATACAAATCCCAAGAAGAGGTGGAAATAGATTTCTAAAATTACGCCAAAGAGAGACGTTTTGGATCCACTATATGGGAATGAGTCCAATGGGCCTGAATGAGGACATAGATCTAGCAGCCTTCCTATAATGCACAAAAAAAACTTGTTACAATATGTAAGGATAAAATAAACATAATCCTTCATAAAGTGTACATTGGTTCTCCTAAAGAAAGGGACATAATAATAATTCATCTAATAATCCCAGAAACCCTCCAAAGTATCTACCACTAGACAAAAAACCTAGGTATTTACTTAGGTACATATAGGTATAGTCAGAAACAGGTACGCATACAGCATTACAAACATTGTTAAAAATCTAGAAATATACTAGAATAAAGTGACATAAATGTATATACATGATAATGAAATATATATATGGTAATGTTTGTTTTTTCATCTTCCCTTTTTCATTTATTTAGCCTCTTTTTACATTTATTGAAGAAATAGGCAATAATGACATGGACACTACAAAAAATAGCATAATTGTCAGACCCAACTTTACACCTAATATTAGAAGAGATAAAGAACTGATTTTTAGGTTATAACTATTTCTTTGTTTTTGAAAAGGAAAAACAAGAAAATATGTTATTGAAACATCCGATTACTAAATAGACATATCATTACGAATATGGGAGATATTAGGACCCAGTAGCAACCGCTTCCTCTCCCAGGCGTATCCATGACAACACTAAGACAAACGTCAAATACGCTTGACGTCACACGCAAAACAGCCGTATTGGAACTAGAAGGGGAAAAAAACGCGCCCAATTTCTATCCTTTAAAAACCGATATGCCGTTCATAGCCCATTACACTTTCTATTCTCTGACGAAGAAGTGTTGTATCACTTCGAAACGCGTAAGAATTTGAAGAAAGCGGGCGGACTCCTAAGTTCCAATAAGGCATTTTCTGATCCAAAGAAAATACTTTCAAAGAAAAACTTCCAATTAGCACTACAGCAAGGTGGTAAAGTATAATATGCATTTATAACTCTGACTGAATTGCATCCAGGCTATATTTTATCAGTAGTAATTAGCCAAAATACTTACCACCTTGCCTATTAATCTATACCGGACATATTGTGACCATATATACACTGAGTCACATAACTGACAGCATATAAAGTACCCTATTTGGGGGCGAAATAAAGTTTTTTAAAAAATACGCTTTTTATACAGACACACAGTGTCATCAAATATAAGGAATAAGAAAACAAAGATATTTTATGTGCCTTTATCTTACCTCATAAATGATTGAGGTTGACAAATGTAAGCATAACTGATCGTGTAAAATAAACACCATTTTTATCTTAACTGTATTACGCTATGTATTTGTCTCTTATTTCTCCTTTATGATCCATGGAATGATCTGATACAAGATAAAGATCCTTACCACCATAAGGAAAAGAAAAAGAAAAGAGTCCAGGAGTCTCCATTACTGAAACATCTTCACAAGAGAGTCCAGGATTTCCATTAAAGGGATACTGCAGAAACTGCAAGATTACACAATTCAAAAGACAAGAAAAGTTTTTTTCGTCTCGACAAGAGTCCAAGAACCATCTGTAAACACCCAAAAAGCTGACACCTTACCTCATAGGATTGAGGTAATTTCTGGTAAGCACATCTTACTTACCATAGAAGGATAAAAACTGTTGAAGCATAAGAAAGAACTTAAGCTCAAAACCAATTTTATGGACATATGTACTTTATTTTTATTTTTATTTGTATGACATATCAATCAGCAATATATTAATATTGACAATATTTCAATTTATTGATCAATAGTAATTAGCTGTGCGCCACCACTTGATTTTCTCTTTTTATTAACATATATATATATATATATATATATATATATATATATATATATATATACATATATATATATATATATATATATATATATATATATATATATATATATATATATATATATATATATATATATATATATATAAAACAACATTTTAGGATCCCTTTTGTAAAATCAGAGCACTCATCTTACGGGGTTAAAAAATGTTATCTAGCTCAGAGCGCCTAAATATATATAAAAATACATACTTAGTAGGCCAGAAGAAATCTGTACATATCTTTAAAGACAAGCTTACTTACACATATAATATTGCTCCTTCTAATCTAGCTATGAACCATAAGCGTAAGGTTTATGCATAATACAAGTATAAACATCCATTATATCAGAAAATACACCTACAGCATGCCTGGTGAAATCTGCATGTGACACCATTAATGAATCTGGTCACTTAACTAGTATCCCCCAACTTATACCAACAATAAGGAAATAAAGACATGACAATATCATGGATATAACAATAAGGATCCAAAAACCTAATTGCACCCCCTCTACAAAAATGTGCAAACCCCACAACATTCTGGGAGTCCAAAGTTAGTGTGGGAAAACACTGCAGCCACTGCAGAGCCTCCATCCCTAACCAACACTAACTCTTGTGTGACAATAAAGCGGTAGGTAGTACCCAGCTCGTAATGTTGAATGTCGGGGCACATAGACACCAGCAAAGGACATGGTAGGCCATAACCTTAACTCCCATAACCTTAACTCCCTACGCAACAGTATCTCCAGGCTGTCGCTCCCCTGCACGCTGCTGACTGACATCCTCAACACTTCTGGGGTCCCGGTAATAACCGATAGTCTCCTTTCCAGTATGGTTACGCATTCACCCACATGTCTCCTTGTACAGCGGTACATGAGCCCACCGCACTTGACTCCCTGCAAATGTCACTCAGGTCCACAAACCAGTAATCCACTAGCAGATCCAAGGCCTCTAATTTAGCTTGTACAATAGTATGGAAGTCTTCCATATTATCAACTTTATGTGATGTTCTGGCTGTAGTAGCAAATTACTACTGCTCTATTCGAGTAATAAGTGTACTCGAAGCGGGGTAATGCATACATATGATGAATTTGCGGCCTACTTTCCAGGTTCTATTTGTTTGAACCCAGCAAGAGATATCATAAGATTTGAAGTGCCCATAAGCTCCCTTTCTTCTCCAAAGTTAGTTCACTTTTTTCAGTGCAAAATGACTCGTTTGAGAAGAGATATTCCATATATATTTAAATTCACTTGAGGAGCTTCATGAAAATGCTGCTGATCATGGCCACCGTCCAGACACGCCCCGTATAATAATTTTTAATAATAATAATAATTATTTAATATTTGATATTTCAAAAACACGCATTGAAGCAATTCTTTATGTGCGCTAATCCGACACCACGTTAAATCTCGAACCCTGATGCACGTTACGCATATTTTTCATTTCTATGTTCTTCACATACAGCTAGATTACAAGTTTTGCTTTTTCCCTAACGCAGCTATTACGAGTCTGGTAGGTATAGGTGTACTGCACACCTTTTTGGCTGTCACACAACGTCAGTACCGCACTTTTAAAAAAAGTCATTTTTCAATGGGACTCCTATAGTGCCAGTATTACGAATTTGCCTGGGAGGCCAAAAAGTGAGCGATACACTCTGTAACTGACAAGATCCGTACCGCCATCTAAAGTAGGTAGTTATGAGTTTTACATTACAAAGCTGTAGCATAAAACTCACTAACACCAATAAACTACCTATTAACCCCTAAACCGAGGCCCTCCCGCATAGCAAACACTATAATAAGTTTATTAACCCCTTATCTGCCGCTCCAGACATCGTCGCCACTAAAAAAAACGTATTAACTCCTATTCTGCCGCTCCAGACATCGCCGCCACTAAAAAACATTGTCGCCGCTATAATAAACCTATTAACCCCTAAACTGCCACCCTCCTGCATCACAAACACTATTTATTAACCCCTAATCTGCCATCCGCCCACACCGCCGCTATAATAAACCTATTAATCACTAAACCGCAAGCCGCCCACAACAAAATATACTAAAATAAATTATTAACCCCTAAACCTCAGACCTTCCACATCAATAACTCTACATAAATATATTAACCCCTAAACCTAACCCTAACGTAACCCTAAACCTAAGTCTTACCCTAACAACTCCTAACTTAAATATAATTAAAATTACGCTAAATAAACCTTACAATTATTACCTAAATAATTCCTATTTAAAACTAAATACAAACCTTTAAAATAAACCTAAGCTAGCTACAATATAACTAATAGTTATATTGTAGCTATTGCAGGTTTTATTTTTATTTCACAGGTAAGTTTGTATTTATTTTAACTAGGTAGACTAGTTAGTAAATAGTTATTAACTATTTAATAACTACCTAGTTAAAATAAATACAAAGTTACTTAAAAAAATCTAACCTGCCTTACACTAAAAACTAACATTACAAAATAAAATTAATTAAATTATTAAAATACAATTTTCTAAATTACAAAAAAATAAACACTGAACTACAAAAAATAAAAAACCACATTATCAAAAATAAAAATGAATTACTCCTAATCTAATAGCCCTATCAAAATAAAAAAGCCCCCCAAAATAAAAAAAACCCTAACCTACACTAAACTGCCAATGGCCCTTAAAAGGGCCTTTTGTGGGACATTGCCCCAAAGAAATCAGCTCTTTTACCTGTAAAAAAAAAGACAAACACCCTCCAACAGTAAAACCCCCATCCTAACAACCAACCCCTACAAATAAAAACTAATCTAAATAGGGGGTGTGTCCGTACAGTAATCCTGAGAGGTCACATGTTCTTGTACTCTGATAGAAACACTGGTTTTCCGCCGATTAACTGTGAAATTCTACAGCAAAACTACCTAATTTGCACCTTATATTCCTGGTTTCTGCTGGGGAACGCATTTATTACAACTGAGCTGTATTCCTGACATTAGAGCCCAGAATCGGACGTTAGAGGCCTAGAGTGGCGGCTCATGATAGGCAATGCTTTCCCCCTCGGTTTTCCGAGGTATTTGGCCTTAACTGGAGACAGCGACCTGTCTTGCATACTATACTTCAACAACCCACAAGGCTGCCACTTTAAAAAGGAGGATGGCACTCCTCGGGGAACCTAATCTGCAAAATTACCACGATCAACATCTTCAAAGGATCGAAGGTTTGCTGCAATCCATGATGGACAGAGCTCCTTACGATAACTTAATCCCCATAGATAAAGACATCCACATACACTCAACCGATGCGCTTACTCAATATCAGGGACCACACACACCGGATCTCACACAGGCCTTCCAGACCCAGGCTGGCACCATTGCCCGCCAAGCCACCATGTGGAGCATTGGATTTGCTGGCGCAGCGGCGAGCGATCACAACAGCAGCCAAGAAACATTGAAGGCTCTGGATTACTCCATAATACACAAGGCAGGCCTAGCCGTGATGGACCTGAATGGAGATATACATGCTCCTACTGGACCCGATGACTGATCTGCAATATAGCATAACCACTCAGAGGTGTAAGCCGAACAAGCTGCAGGCAGACATCACAGATAGAGATACAACACCAGCAATTACCAGATCATTGGATACCCAGACCGGCAAAGCTTACATTAACTGGGATATAAATCTGAAGAAAAGAGTTAAACGTCGCCGCTCAAAAGATCCGGACTATGCTCAGACTACACACCGGCAATATGGCCCTGATGTGCCCCCCCCTCTAACAGTGCCATTGGAACTTTTATCAATTCAGCCAGTCTGCCTTATTAATTAATTATATCAAAGGTGGTCTGCCTGATTTTTACTTTCCTAGCATTTGCTAAAACAGGATGGATTTTGAATCAGTTGTATTTTGACATTTTTTATTATAGTAGTGCAGTTTGCAGTTGGTATTACCATCGGTAGGATAAGATGTTATGATCTTAATGTTTATATACCTCATGATGTTAGCTTTTATATATATATAATATATACAACTATACGGCATCTAGCAAACCCATTCAGCATAAAATACACTTAAGACCCCATAGCAAAGTGGGCCCATGCGCGCAAAGAGATTGGGATCAATTTGTTGCACTGTCCATATCACTTTAGGTAGATCTTGGGGCATGTCTGCACTTATCTTTAGCAAGGTGCCGACCTTTGTTTTATATTAACCTATAGGTCCCGGTTTCGCTTCATTCGGCCGGGGTAGCGTCCGGGTATCAAATACTGACAGCATCTCTAGCCAGCAAAATTAACTACATGACTGAGAAACATATTAGGTTTAGCTAAGTGATACACTGAATCATTTTACTACACTTATAGGATGGTTCTCTAGTGTGAGTGCACTCTGAATTACTTTTATTTTACTGACCACTAGATGGCCTCTCAGCGCAACACAGAAAATGGGACTAGCATAACCCAACATTCAATCCTCCTAATAAATATTTTAAAGATGGGTATTAAGAGTGCCTTCCCCTTCCAACATAACTATGGTATCCTCAGTTCTTATATATAGAACCCATTTAATGGTACATCTTCGTTATGACAATTTGTACTATGTTGACTGACTATATCTAGCTTCGCTGTTTCCAGTTTTGGTTATTTGCATCTACATTTTCTTTTTATTGCTGCTTTCTCTCTAGGATGCAATTTGTTTTGTTCTGTTTATCTTGTTCATTGTTTACCCCTTAATTTAATACAACATCACAGGTCCAAGAGCGACCTACATCTACAAACAATAGGGGGGAAAAGAAAACAAAAATGAGGGCTATTAGTTTTTTATGTACACTTGGACATGATGATAACATTGATATGTATGTTTTATGCATTGCATGTGTATTTTTTGTATCACCCTCAATAAAATACTTAAAAAAAAAAAAATAATAATAATAATCTAAATACAGGGAGTGCAGAATTATTAGGCAAGTTGTATTTTTGAGGATTAATTTTATTATTGAACAACAACCATGTTCTCAATGAACCCAAAAAACTCATTACTATCAAAGCTGAATATTTTTGGAAGTAGTTTTTAGTTTGTTTTTAGTTTTAGCTATTTTTGGGGGATATCTGTGTGTGCAGGTGACTATTACTGTGCATAACTATTAGGCAACTTAACAAAAAACAAATATATACCCATTTCAATTATTTATTTTTACCAGTGAAACCAATATAACATCTCAACATTCACAAATATACATTTCTGACATTCAAAAACAAATCAGTGACCAATATAGCCACCTTTCTTTGCAAGGACACTCAAAAGCCTGCCATCCATGGATTCTGTCAGTGTTTTGATCTGTTCACCATCAACATTGCGTGCAGCAGCAACCACAGCCTCCCAGACACTGTTCAGAGAGGTGCACTCTTTTCCCTCCTTGTAAATCTCACAATTGATGATGGACCACAGGTTCTCAATGGGGTTCAGATCAGGTGAACAAGGAGGCCATGTCATTAGATTTTCTTCTTTTATACCCTTTCTTGCCAACCACGCTGTGGAGTACTTGTACGCGTGTGATGGAGCATTGTCCTGCATGAAAATCATGTTTTTCTTGAAGGATGCAGACTTCTTCCTGTACCACTGCTTGAAGAAGGTGTCTTCCAGAAACTGGCAGTAGGACTGGGAGTTGAGCTTGACTCCATCCTAAACCCGAAAAGGCCCCACAAGCTCATCTTTGATGATACCAGCCCAAACCAGTACTCCACCTCCACCTTGCTGGCGTCTGAGTCGGACTGGAGCTCTCTGCCCTTTACCAATCCAGCCACGGGCCCATCCATCTGGCCCATCAAGACTCACTCTCATTTCATCAGTCCATAAAACCTTAAAAAAATCAGTCTTGAGATATTTCTTGGCCCAGTCTTGACGTTTCAGCTTGTGTGTCTTGTTCAGTGGTGGTCGTCTTTCAGCCTTTCTTACCTTGGCCATGCACACCTTGTGCTTTTGGGCACTCCAGTGATGTTGCAGCTCTGAAATATGGCCAAACCGGTGGCAAGTGGCATCTTGGCAGCTGCACGCTTGACTTTTCTCAGTTCATGGGCAGTTATTTTGCGCCTTGGTTTTTCCACACGCTTCTTGCGACCCTGTTGACTATTTTGAATGAAACGCTTGATTGTTCGATGATCACGCTTCAGAAGCTTTGCAATTTTAAGAGTGCTGCATCCCTCTGCAAGATATCTCACTATTTTTTACTTTTCTGAGCCTGTCAAGTCCTTCTTTTGACCCATTTTGCCAAAGGAAAGGAAGTTGCCTAATAATTATGCACACCTGATATAGGGTGTTGATGTCATTAGACCACACCCCTTCTCATTACAGAGATGCACATCACCTAATATGCTTAATTGGTAGTAGGCTTTCGAGCCTATACAGCTTGGAGTAAGACAACATGCATAAAGAGGATGATGTGGTCAAAATACTCATTTGCCTAATAATTCTGCCCTCCCTATAAATCTAAGCTAACTATTGCCCTGAAAAGGGCATTTGGATAGGGATTGCCCTTAAAAGGGCATTTAGCTCTTTTACATTTCCCAAACCCTAAGCAAAAAAAAAAATGAACCCAAAAAAAACTTAAAAAAACCCTAACACTAACCCCCAACGATCCACTTACAGTTTTTTTTTTTTATGAAAGTTTTTTTTATTGACTTTTGAATGTTATTACATACAGCATCTTAAATAACAGTTAGAAACATAAAAACAAAAAATACAAATACATTGCAGCCTTCAAGTGATTGAATATGTGAGTTTTCCACACAAGACAAGAGTAATTTTGGTTTATCGACCTTTCAGTAACATTCCAAAATATAATGGTGTGTTAATTCCTCTTTCCATCTAGCCTGACTCAATCTCAATCATGATCAAATCCCTATTTCCTCCCCCCCTCATCTCTACCCATTCATCTTGCTCCTGAAGACTCAATTATCTCACTCATTGAGGCACTCTAACCGGATTATTTCCTACTGATCTTGTTGGTTTGCTAGGATTCTAGCTCTATTTTCTTTTTCAGTATACATAATATATGGTTCCCACTGTTGTATAAACTTATCCCTGGTATTAAGAAGCTCTGCCGAGGCGCTACTCATTGTAAAGTGATAATCTATTCTACTTTTAATATATTCAAATGAGGGTGGATCCACCTTCCCAAATCTAGCTATGCTTACTCTCACAACCGTGCAGATCAAGGCTATTAGCTTGTGATATCTTTTCACTTTATTATCTGGAGGAAAATGAAGCAAAGCCTGTTCAGGGGTAAGTGTGATATTAGTTTCTAGAATTAGGCTTAGATACCTTGAAGTCTGATTCCAAATCTCTGTAACCTTTCCACAATTCCACCACATGTGTAAGTTCCACTTACAGTTTTTGAAGTCCGGACATCCATCCTCATACAGCGGGTGAAGTCATCATCCAGGCAGCAAGAAGTCTTCATCCGGGCGGCCTCTTCCATCTTCATCCAGCCGGCAAAGTCCTCATCCAGACTGCAAGAAGTCTTCATCCAGGTGGCATTTTCTATCTTCATCCATCCGGCGTGGAGCGGGTCCATCTTCAAGACATCCGGCACGGAGCATCCTCTTCTTACGATCATCGCTGTATAATTAAGTTTCCCTTTAAGTGACGTCATCCAAGATGGTGTCCCTTACATTCCTATTGACTGAAAGATTTCTATCAGCCAATAGGAATTAAAGGGGAAAAAATCATATTGGCTGTTGCAATCAGCCAATAGGATTGAGCTTTCATCCTATTGACTGTTCCAATCAGCCAATAGGATTGAGCTCTCATTCTATTGGCTGTATCAATCAGCCAATAGAATGATAGCTCAATCCTATTGGCTGATTGGATCAGCCAATAGGATGAAAGCTCAATCCTATTGGCTGATTGCAACAACCAATATGATTTTTTTCCCCTTTAATTCCTATTGGCTGATAGAAATCTTTCAGCCAATAGGCATGTAAGGGACACCATCTTGGAAGAGGTGTTGGGCACAAATCTATTTTGGAAACCGAATATTCAAAATTCCATCCTGCATGCCCCAAGTTGCCATCCTCCTGTGCTTATTAGAATATATACCAGATGCCCAATGTCAGAGGGTTAAACTGAAAAATACAGATGAGCTGAGATTTGTGACACGGAAATAGAAAAAGAGTGCTTACAAAAAGAGGATCAACAATCCATGATTTTACCTCACTGGGGACCCTCGTATGACATTAGTAACATACTCCCCAGATAAGATAGAATATAAAAGGTAAGCCAGGAATTTCAATTAATTTAATTTGATCCCCAACTCAAATTTGCTTCTTCCTAATAATAATGCTTCTGACCTAATAAGTTATGTATCTGTAACAATTAACTTCTGATGTATCTGTAACAATTAACTTCTAACCTAATAAGTATGTATCTGTACATCTTAGTTTTGGCCTTGCATATACATTGTTTTCTAAACATCTTAAACTCAAGTTTAAACCCAATGCCTTTCTGTTCAGTATTAGAACCAGATCCTATAACAAACTATCGCTAAAAAATTTTCTCAAGCAAGCCTTAAATTGGTAGATGATTTGCCCTTAGCACTGTTTGGGACTCGCACAAACCATAGGGGGACACACAAGCTCTCACCATATGAACTGTTGTGTGTTAGGCCACCTCCGTTGTATAGTGCCAACACCTTACACCTGCCTGACCTTGTGGTGGGTGATGTACAACTAACTGCCTATCTTTTGCAACTGCAAAAGCAATTACATTCTCTGCACAGACATGCCTCTCTCTCTCAGCCTTTGCCATTGGATGTGACAGCACACCCCTTCCAGTCAGGTGACTCCATCTTGGTCAAGACCTATTAAAAGAAGCCACTGCAGCCTCTCAGGAAAGGTCCCTTCCTGGTTTTGCTGACTACTCCAACAGCTATCAAAGTTGCAGAGGTCGACTCTTGGATCCATTACTCCAGGTGTAAAAGATACAGCCCAGACAAGTAAACAGCATGCGGTGGACCAAAGCAAGAAGTAGCAGAGGCAACCAAGGCCTCTGAAGAAGGGGTAACCAAGACCCCAGACCCTTCCTGGTTTGAAACTCAGATTAACCAGAGATAGTTAAGTCTCACTAACTGAATAAGTGAAACTGAATGATTGGTGGAGGATACTATTTCCTTTATCCTACTTACTCTTATTATAATTGTCTCACTCCTCTGTTGGTATCTTGAGTAACATTCCTTAATATGCCTCCTTTGCTTTGTACAAAGATCAAAAAAGGAGTTCAAATCCGTATGGTGAAGTAAGATAAAAAATACTTTATTGTAAACATCCAGTATTAAAACACATGTTTGAAAAAGGCTAAAAAAAAAAATCGCGTTTCGGCAGGAGCCGTATTCATAAACCTGTTAGTACTATCGCTACTCAAGTTTAAAAAGCATGATCTAAGAAGTCATTGGCTAGTGCAGACACACCTACCAATTTCATTAACTCATACCACACCAAAAGTACAAATACAGATATAAATGTGTTCAAATGAGGAATGGTAATATATGCACACAAACTCGCTATAAATGCATGTTAAACTAACATGCAAGTAATAGAATAATAAGGACATAATAACGGAGAATGTGGTGTAATAAATTATAGTATATGTATCATATTATTTAAAACAAAAAGCAAAGAATGTTATTAAATACAATATTATCAAATATTAATCCAGTTAGAGAACTAAATCTAGGATTGTTTCATTTTCAAAATTTAGTCATGCTTAAAACTTTTCCCAATGTTTAGAATTTTATCAAAGGGAACTCAAATCTCTTTGGGGTATGAACCCGGGTAAAGAATGTATAGTACAATTAGCTATATGAATTAAATATATAAATGAAAAAGTAATCAGTATCAACTGTAGTTTTAAAAGTTGATCATTCGTTAATAGGGAATAACATAGCAAAAGAAAATACATATACAAAAAAATGAGGATAATCACTTTAAATGTTATTATATATCTAAAAAAGGAAAAAAGGAAAAGAAAAATTGACTAATTTGATATAACCATAGTTACCATAAATGATAACATACAAAGAATGGTATAACAACCTATATAGTGTCACCATCGGTAACCTCGGTCACCATCAGTCAAGATATATTAAATGTTTTATGTCCATAAATGAGAGCTGAGTGTGCAATATATGGATAACTGTCTCATTTTATTTCCAGTGATTTATTATGTCATATTCTGAATTGAAGCCATGAGGGATTAACGTTTTTAATTTCATAATCCAATAGACCTCTTGGCGGGCTAAAATCTGATCTCTATCACCTCCCCTTGTGGGTAATGTTACTACCTCTATTGCTCACCATTTAAATGATGTAACATCTTTTTGATGGACTTCAAGAAAATGTCTTGATAGCGCTGAGCAAGGTTTTTCGATCTAACCTAAATGCTCACGTATGCGGGTTCTGACATCCCAACTAGTCCTGCCAACATACTGTTTTGAGTGATCTGTACACTCAATAAGGTATATGACATAACTAGTTGAACATTTTAAACAACCTTTAGTAAGGAATGATTCACGTGATTGGCAGGAGTAAAATTCCGACCCTCAGTCATGAAGTCACATGCTTTACATCTATGGTTACCACATTTGTATGTGCCATTGACAAGTAACCATGATCCTGCATTTTTCTTCAAATTTTGTAACTGACTGGGGGCAAGAATGTTACCCAAGGTAAGGTTTCGAGAATATACACACCTAAATCCCTTCTCAACTGTTTCTTTTAGACAGGTATCCCCCAGCAAGATTGGGAAATATTTCTTTACAATGTCACAAACTGATGTGTAATCAGAAGAGTATTTTGTGATAAAGGATAGATCCCTATCCTCAGTATTGTATCGAGCCTGGTTGCGTAATGGAAGTCTGCCTTCTTCCAAAGTTTTTTTGGCTAAGTGATTAAGCAATCTAGGTGGATAACCTTGTGATTTTAGTCTGTTTTTTATGTCCATACATTCTATTTGGAAATCCTGATCTCTGCTACAAATCCTACGTGCCCTGAGAAATTGGCTTTTAGCGATTCCTTTAAACACATGTGAAGGATGGGCACTTTTGTTATGTAGGATGGTGTTGCCAGAGATTGGTTTTCTATAGAGTGTAGAATGTATTTTTTTATGTTTTGTGTCACACTTTGGACCATACTCTCTTACTCTCTCTTTTAATTTAGCGCTTGGTTTTCCCCAATTTTCTGTGTTATTTTATTTTGCTTTCATATTGTATTACCTTATACTTTCCCTCTCTATATCTCCTTCACATTTGCAGAATTCCTTCACCTCTCAACCATGCCATGATACTGCCTGACAACCCACTATTCACTATCAGCTCTTCAAGAATGTTGGGGATTGATAACTGCTGTTAATGAATCTGGGAGGGGATGTTTCTGCACTATGACATGCCGCACACAAACACATACAATATAGGAATGTTTAAGTAGTTGTCTACTTCACCCGATGGCGACTAGCATCCAGGAATAACAGAATTGTCTCCTACCTAACAACTTCACTCATACTTTTCTGTTTACCCTCTTGTAGCCCCGTGAACTACCTCAGAAGGGAGCACCAATGTACTAATAGCATTGTGATTGTAAAACTGCCTTGAGTAACATTGACTTTTTGTGATCGCGGCACTTTGACGTGAATTTTATTCACTTCTCCTTCTCAACTTTTCTACTTTTTTTTTTATTTTCGTGATGTATCTGTAACAATTCACTTCTAAACTAATAAGTATTTATCTGTACATCTTAGTTTTGGCCTTGCATATACATTGTTTTCTAAACATCTTAAAATCAAGGTGAAACCCAAGGCCTTCTGTTCAGTATTAGTTTTTCAACCCAATTAGCCTCTGGCTATATCCCAAGAAAGCATATGTTCCTAGTTTTACCATAGAGAACCTGTTTTCGTTAGCAACTACATAATCACGTGAGATTTATTAGCCCATTAGCTCCCTGATTTGTAAAAAACTGTAAAGGTAAAAAAATGCATGTATATGAAAATGTGTCAGTTCTGCGTTGCTGTGTTTTTGTGCTGGGACACTGTTGCAACAGTGTAATAAAGATCACCTCTCCTGAGGCCCTTGTTTGCTAAATACCTGGTCTGGACCTCTTATTACTTCATCTGAGGCGAACACACTTATGACACACATGATGGTAGATAAGGTAGGACCTTAGTTCACTGTTTCCTGCAATTTTGCCCTTATCAGTAGAGGGTGTTTTTTATTTAGATGTCCCCAAGGAGAGGATCCTAGTTGATTGAAGTTTCTCTGCATAGATAGGAGTGTGGCAATTAATCACAGCATCTATTTAGATGGCCCCAAGTAGAGTACCCTATCTTATGTTATAATGTAGTACAACGCCAGGGGAGTAAATTTGTTTGACGGCACACATCCAAATGGCCTCTATGGAAGGCGCTAAGCTGATGTAGTGATCTTTAGGATGTTGTCAGTTTCTTTATGTGATTCGTCCAATGACATGCTAGAGGAGTGATATTTGTTTATTTATATGTGGGGGTAGGTGTTTTTAGATGGAGTTTTTGACAAATGACCCTTTTGATGAGTGAGTATCAAGAATGATTGTATTGATCTGGCCAATAGTTATATATATTTTTCTCCCATTTTCTTGTGTCGTTAGGAGTTTTTGCTTTGGAATTGATCACTAGGATTTTATTGGTTGTTGGTTGGAAGGCGGCTACATTGGCCTCTGATTGGGCAATATGTGGCTGCTGTCCCTATAGTAAAACATTGTATTTAGGTAACTTAAGACCAGTAAGTGCTTTTCTTTGAGATATATATATATATACTGTATGTATATATATATATATATATATATATATATATATATATATATATATATATATATATATATATATATGACTCACATGAACTAGCACTCCCCTGTTGTGAAAAGCAAATAAAAAAAAGCATCTGATTAGAGGATGTCTTTAGTGGCTTAGAAACAGGCAGAAATTTAGAGGTTTAAAGGTTATAAAGTATATTAACATAATAATGTTGGCTGTGCAAAGCTGGGGAATGGTAGTTAAGGCGTTACCATAACAAGGCTGGTGTAGACTGTCCCTTTAAGTTGTCACTTTCTAGATTTAAATGCTGATATTCCTTTAAATTTGAATTTAAATTAAAAGGAGTTTCTGCATTTAAATCCAGAGAATACCGTCTTTACTACTGATATATAATATACACAGTATAAATTGTAAAGTCTTCTTTATGACTGTGGAGAACACTCTTTATTTTCTTGATTGTTATACAAACATAAAAGTTATAGAGTGCATACAAAGAAGGAAAACAATCAAGTATAAACTGGTCTGTTCAATATGTGTTTCGCTGACTAAGTACTCTTATCCCTCTTTTCTATAGTTCTTTATTGTTCTGTTTGTGTGCATTAACTTTAGAAACTCCCTAATGATTCCTTTGGTTGTATTAAAAGAGCTGTCAACTGAAAGCACCCTTATTATTTTACTCATAAATCAAATCTCAACTAAGCTTGTTTCTTAATGCTCCCATAATAATGGTTCTGCTCAGAACTTGGCTTCATATACAATGTCTGACATTTTCATATTCCATATCAAATATATTTTAAGCTGTTATTTACTTTGATAACTTCCTAATATAATATATATTTTAAACTTACCTCTCCAAAATTTATTTTTTAATGTAGTAGCTAAAACAATATATTTTTATTTTTTTATATTTTTTTTTATTTGCATCAAATAGGGATAATTTTTTAATTGCCCTGTCAGTGCCTTCATCTTACACCAAATCAAGAGGTTGATTACAATCTATAGGATAATAATGATGTACGATGAAATAACAATGTATGATGAAAGAAGGGCTTTGTTTGAGCTAACCAATCAAACAGGAATAATCATTAAGCAGGCGGACAAAGATCAATACCTCTTGTTGCCAGGTAGCCCCATTGAGTCTATATAGGCAGAACTGTTACACCTGCTTAATTATGCAAGAAAAGAAGATATCATTAATAAAAAGCAATGTAATTACCTGTATACTAAATTTCCCAGAGTTACAGTATTTTACTGTATCCCAAAACTCCATAAGAACTTGAGGGACCCTCCTGGTCGTCCCATAATATCTGGTATTGGGAGTATTACAGAGAATTTGGGGAATTATGTTGACAGATTCCTGAAACCTTTCCTCACTACCCTAACATCCTTTGTAAAAGACACCAGTGATCTGCTTAGAAAGATTGATGGCCTTGCAGTAGAACAGGACACTTTACTGGTGTCACTAGATGTTGAAGGACTCTATTCATCTATACCCCATGTGGTAGGATTAAGACCCGCCAGACACTTTCTAGAAAGTAGAGGTCCTGGGTATAATAAGCATACAGACTTTGTTTTAAACCTGTTGAAATTTGTTTTGACAAACAATGTCTTCATCTTTGATCATAAATTCTATAAGCAAATTAGGGGAACGGTGATGGGGGCCACCATACATCTAGGTCTATGGGAAAACCAAGTGGTTTTTGGTGACTTACAGGATTGGTTGGATAATCATGTCTTAATTTGGCTTCGGTATGTGAATGACGTGTTCCTCCTTTGGAGAGGCACGGAAGAGTCTTTAAAAGAATTCGTTAAGATATTGAACATTAATGAATTTAATATTCTTCTAACTTTTGATTACAGTGAAAGTGAACTCACCTTTTTGGATGTTAAGATCAAAAAGGAAGGGACTTTGCTGGCAATGGAAATTTACCGTAAAGAGACGGCTACCAATAACATCTTGGAAGCCTCTAGTCACCATCCAAAGTCGTTAATAAGAGGTATCCCTTTTGGGCAGTTCCTCCGTTTAAGGAGAAACTGCTCAAGCTTGAGTAAATATAATAAACATGCTAAGGATATGTATAGCAGGTTTGAGAAAAGAGGTTACTCTAAACGTAACTTAAATTTTGCTATGAATAGAGTGAGGAAAGAAAATAGAGATGCTTTACTCTATAAAAAAAAAGAAAATCCACAAGATCAAGCAATTCGCTTTGTCACTGAGTTTAACTGTCACTGGGAAAAGATACGCAGTATCCTGAAAGGTAAATAGCAATTCTTACAAGCTGATGAAAGAGTTTCTAAGCTTGTGGGGGTACAACCCTCACTTGTTGCTAGACAAGCTTCTAACTTAAAAGATAAACTTGTAAGGAGCTTTTATGTAAAAAGTCCAAGTCCTAAGGACTGGCTAAGTGAACATAGAAAAGCGAAAGGTTGTTTCCAATGTGGACATTGTGTCCTATGTAGATACATTGTTCGCTCTAAATCCTTTTCAACAGGAGGGGAAATTTTTCCCATTAAACAGTTTATAAACTGTAAAACAGAGAATGTTATCTACCTACTTTCCTGTAGTTGCCCGATTTTCTATGTAGGGAAAACTAGACGCATGTTGAAAGACAGGGTGACCGAACATAGAGACAATATAAAAGCAACTAAGGATGGCAACATAAAAAGTGGGGTAGCTTTGCATTTACTAACACGCCCTAATTCCTCCTTAACAGACCTCAAAATTATAGGTATTGAGACATGTTCCCTCTTTGGTAGAGGAGGGGATATTGATAATATACTTCTCAAAAAGGAAACAGCTTGGATGTACAAACTGCAAACATTGGTCCCTAAGGGACTAAATGAGAAGTTTGAGTTTGCTGCCTTCCTGGGAAAGATTGAGATGTATTTCTTTTCTACTGCTTGTATGGATGGGCCACGGTGAAGCACAGAATGCAAATACAATTTAATTTCTATGTAGGTTGTCACTATTTACGTAGAGGGAATAAGGCAATATAGTTTACCTTTATAATTGTGAGTATTTTTTATATTACTTAACTTTTATATATAATCTTATATTATATATATTTTTATTACATTCCCTTTAGGATTCCTTTGTTTTTCTAATTCTATGTTTATACTTATTTCGATCTAATTGTCAATCTAAGGCTATCCATTTGAACCACTTTCTCTGTGTATACACATTTTTAGTCTTTGTTTTTATGGTTAAGTTGCTTTAAATATATGTTTATAACAAATATTCGTGATATACTCGATTAAAAACTGCTATTGTATTATTTTTATGTTTTCTAATGAAGCAATTGTTTTAATAGTCAATGTCATAATTTTCACCTTTCCTCATAACCAAAGGTATGCAATTTAACGGACTGCTCTATTTGTTGTTTGTTTTCAAATGTCCATCCAATCACTTGGACCCAAGATCGGTAAATAGCTGGGACTGTTTACATTCATTATCCGTTTGCCCTGAGGAAACCCCATGACGTAGTGGTCACGTGGGGGGTGAAATGCGTGTCGGAAGTGACCTACACAGAGCGGGCTGCTCTGCCTTGGATCAAGCAAGTTTGTAATTAAGCTGCAACAATTGGAAACAAAGTTGGCACCTACAGCTTTCAGCAAGACGTTTGGATACATACATGTTTGCAGTTGCATCTATGGATTGCTTAAACAGGAACCATGATTTGCTGCATCAGTGGGAAGGATTTCTACCCCTCTGAACACGTAACTATATGGCGTTTTTTTCAATTGGCACAAGGTAACACTTAACCTGGACAGTATTCATTAAAGGTATTATCTAGCTTGGAGGAAACATCCCAAAGCTGTCAAGGATCAGCTATTAACCTTATATTGCCCACTAAAGACGTGTGTGATAACAGCTTCCACATACAGGAAATTTGTTACTTTGTCTCTAATTGTTTTGTAATATTTCTGCTTTGCAGACTCACTATACGGTATTATTGTGACCTGAGCTTGGGGGACCGAACATAGATCCTAAAGTTATACTTTCATGACACCGATGCCTACACACGTGTTAGGGGTGCCCTCTGAAACAGGTGTTGTCTGGTTCCCCTTGGTCCAACGTTACCGAACTAAGCATGCTTAAACTATGTACTTATAGGATGTCCAACATAAAGTTAATCATTCTTTGTGTGTATTTGTAATTAATATTGAATTCACATTATTTATTTGCCTTCCTAAAGGTAACTTTAAACACAAACAAATATAGATCCTCATGGTATATCATGATGGCCGATTTGTGCATGTGTGCATAGCCATCCTCTGTTAGAGGTGTTATTTGTTTGTGAAGCATCATAAGTACAAGACCTATGTGTGAATGCTTTATACTCTTGTTCCAGGATATAAAGGCCTTAGCTCTCTGTGTACTATCTGGATGTGGTTCTTTTGCATAGTCTAGTATCAGTGATTGTATAACTGTTATAGGCCTGCAAGAACAATATTGCACTGTGTTTATTTCCAAAAATGGAAGTTTGATAAGGTTATTGTAACCAAATAAAATAAATATGCTGAAATCCCTGTCTTATGTGTAGTTACTTATTATGTCACTACAACACTTCTAACTTTTTTTAGTCCATTCATGATTACAATCTATGCTTGTTTTCATCAGATAACGATTAGTATTGTTAGGCTCCCTAAACCTCCCTCTGTTGCAAGAGGAAATCTGACCTCCTCTGTGGCCAAAAAAAAAAGGATGCATGGAATGAATATAGTGATGGAAGCGCTCACAGGGGAGGTCAGATTTCCTCTAGCAACATAGGGAGGTTTAGGGAGCTTTTCTAGTGTATACTAGCGCAGGTGATCTCATATTTGTACTTAAGATAATATTTATCCAACCCATATGCTGCCAGACCCAAAATTGTTATGGAGCTATGCAAGAATGAGTGTAATCTACTACATGTTATAAATGAACAAGCATTCCTGGAAAAGGCTAAAAAGTTAAACTATATAAAGTCTCTACTACTTCCTGAACTTACCTACTGCCCATCAGACTCTCACACAAGGCTGCTCTGACTGTTGGGACTTTTGGGATTAATGATTGAGCTCTCACTCACCTCAGAGTCAAAGATGATGATCCAGATTCTGGCAGCTGAGGCTCCTTCTTTCGCCTGACTGCTTAGTCCTAGGCTCCTGCTGCTCCAGTTCAACACGTGCCCACATGCTGCTATACTGGCTGCTGTCACTGTGCCGCCTTGAAGTATTGCGCAGTTAAAATTGCATAAGTGTGTGTAGCATGGCCAGCGCGTGGGTGGGTGGAGCTAAGCAGGAGCCACAACAGGGTAATTTATCACCCACCACCACCGGCTGCAAAAGTGACATGAGAGGGCCCCAACCAACCCCCCCTCCTCTGACCCCCAGACATTACAAAACCCAAAGGAGATAAAAAAAAATATATTGTTGTAATTTTAAAAAACAAAAACTGCTGGCTTCTTTTCAAATTTTGCGCCCCTAAGAATTATGTGCCCGGGGCAACTGCCCCTGTTGCCCCCCCACTTTACGCCACTGCATACAGAGATCTATCATAACACTATGATTTATCATGTGGGCTAGCATACTTATTCTCTCTTAAAGCACACTTCACCTTGTTTTTGTCATAGAGATAGATTTAAGCCCTACTGCCATTTTCAATGACAAACCCACAAATATTTGATATTGTTTTTTCAAGCTCATACCATTATTTTATGTGTATATCATCGCATGTGAGAACTAAACTACAAAGTGTGTAAAAATCTGGATGAGGATGGATGTCCGGTCTTCTAAAACTGGATCGTCGGGGGTTAGTGTTAGGTTTTTTTTAAGGGTTTATTGGGTGGGTTTTATTTTTAGATTAGGGTTTTGGGCAACGTAAAAGAGCTAAATGTCCTTTTAACGACAATGCCTATCCAAATGCCCTTTTCAGGGCAATATTTAGCTTAGGTTTATTTAGATAGGTTTTTATTTAGGTGGTTTTGTTGTGTGGGTGGTGGGTTTTACTGTTGGGGTTTTTTTGTATTTTCTTTTACAGGTAAAAGAGCTGATTTCTTTGGGGCAATCCACAGCAAAAGTTCCTTTTAAGGGCCATTGGAAGTTTAGTGTAGGCTAGGGTTTTTTTCATTTTGGGGGGCTTTTTTATTTTGATAGGGCTATTAGATTAGGTGTAATTCGTTTTTATTTTTGATAATTTTGTTTTTTATTTTGTGTAATTTAGTGGGGGGGTTGTAATTTAGATAATTGTATTTAATTTCTTTTTTTTTTATAATACATTTTTATTGAGATGGTACAACAAGTAGATAATACAAGATACGTCACCAGCTTGTCATACAGTCAAGTGTACAGGTAACTTAAAACAACAAAAGATTCACAAAATAAATCAACGTACATGACATCTCATTTTGTGTTTGTAATACAGCGCATAATGTTATCAAATGATATCTGGTTATATCGGTGATAGGTAAATTCGGGTGATCAGACAAGTATGAACACATTACAAAAATGGTAGTAATAGTAGTATAATAAATCATTTGTCATGCTGTCTATTTCAGTCCAATATACACAATGTGTTCAACCATGCTAAAACTTTTTTCCAAATAATGGTTTAGAGAGAGTGGCTTATCTAAGGAGTAGCTTCAAACTATGATATACTTCTAACTAGGGCCTAGATTTGGAGTTCGGCGGTAAAAGGGCTGTTAACGCTCCGCGGGCTTTTTTCTGGCCGCACCATAAATTTAACTCTGGTATCGAGAGTTCAAACAAATGCTGCGTTAGGCTCCAAAAAAGGAGCGTAGAGCATTTTTACCGCAAAAGCAACTCTCGATACCAGAGTTGCTTACGGACGCGGCCAGCCTCAAAAACGTGCTCGTGCACGATTCTCCCATAGGAAACAATGGGACTGTTTGAGCTGAAAAAAAACCTAACACCTGCAAAAAAGCAGCGTTCAGCTCCTAACGCAGCCCCATTGATTCCTATGGGGAAACACTTCCTACGTCTGCACCTAACACCCTAACATGTACCCCGAGTCTAAACACCCCTAACCTTACACTTATTAACCCCTAATCTGCCGCCCCCGCTATCGCTGACCCCTGCATATTTTTTTTAACCCCTAATCTGCCGCTCCGTAAAACGCCGCCACCTACGTTATCCCTATGTACCCCTAATCTGCTGCCCTAACATCGCCGACCCCTATGTTATATTTATTAACCCCTAATCTGCCCCCCACAACGTCGCCGACACCTGCCTACACTTATTAACCCCTAATCTGCCGAGCGGACCTGAGCGCTACTATAATAAAGTTATTAACCCCTAATCCGCCTCACTAACCCTATCATAAATAGTATTAACCCCTAATCTGCCCTCCCTAACATCGCCGACACCTACCTTCAATTATTAACCCCTAAACTTCCGATCGGAGCTCACCGCTATTCTAATAAATGTATTAACCCCTAAAGCTAAGTCTAACCCTAACACTAACACCCCCCTAAGTTAAATATAATTTACATCTAACGAAATTAATTAACTCTTATTAAATAAATTATTCCTATTTAAAGCTAAATACTTACCTGTAAAATAAATCCTAATATAGCTACAATATAAATTATAATTATATTATAGCTATTTTAGGATTAATATTTATTTTACAGGCAACTTTGTAATTATTTTAACCAGGTACAATAGCTATTAAATAGTTAAGAACTATTTAATAGTTACCTAGTTAAAATAATAACAAATTTACCTGTAAAATAAATCCTAACCTAAGTTATAATTAAACCTAACACTACCCTATCAATAAAATAATTAAATAAACTACCTACAATTACCTACAATTAACCTAACACTACACTATCAATAAATAAATTAAACACAATTGCTACAAATAAATACAATTAAATAAACTAGCTAAAGTACAAAAAATAAAAAAGAACTAAGTTACAGAAAATAAAAAAATATTTACAAACATAAGAAAAATATTACAACAATTTTAAACTAATTACACCTACTCTAAGCCCCCTAATAAAATAACAAAGCCCCCCAAAATAAAAAATTCCCTACCCTATTCTAAATTAAAAAGGTTACAAGCTCTTTTACCTTACCAGCCCTGAACAGGGCCCTTTGCGGGGCATGCCCCAAGAATTTCAGCTCTTTTGCCTGTAAAAGAATAAATACAATACCCCCCCCCCCAACATTACAACCCACCACCCACATACCCCTAATCTAACCCAAACCCCCCTTAAAGAAACCTAACACTAAGCCCCTGAAGATCTTCCTACCTTGTCTTCACCATCCAGGTATCACCGATCCGTCCTGGCTCCAAGATCTTCATCCAACCCAAGCGGGGGTTGGCGATCCATAATCCGGTCCAGAAGAGGCTCCAAAGTCTTCCTCCTATCCGGCAAGAAGAGGACATCCGGACCGGCAAACATCTTCTCCAAGCGGCATCTTCGATCTTCTTCCATCCGGTGCGGAGCGGGTCCATCTTGAAGCAGGCGACGCGGATCCATCCTCTTCTTCCGATGTCTCCCGACTAATGACGGTTCCTTTAAGGGACGTCATCCAAGATGGCGTCCCTCGAATTCCGATTGGCTGATAGGATTCTATCAGCCAATCGGAATTAAGGTAGGAATTTTCTGATTGGCTAATGGAATCAGCCAATCAGAATCAAGTTCAATCCGATTGGCCGATCCCATCAGCCAATCAGATTGAGCTCGCATTCTATTGGCTGATCGGAACAGCCAATAGAATGCGAGCTCAATCTGATTGGCTGATTGGATCAGCCAATCGGATTGAACTTGATTCTGATTGGCTGATTCCATCAGCCAATCAGAAAATTCCTACCTTAATTCCGATTGGCTGATAGAATCCTATCAGCCAATCGGAATTCGAGGGACGCCATCTTGGATGACGTCCCTTAAAGGAACCGTCATTAGTCGGGAGACATCGGAAGAAGAGGATGGATCCGCGTCGCCTGCTTCAAGATGGACCCGCTCCGCACCGGATGGAAGAAGATCGAAGATGCCGCTTGGAGAAGATGTTTGCCGGTCCGGATGTCCTCTTCTTGCCGGATAGGAGGAAGACTTTGGAGCCTCTTCTGGACCGGATTATGGATCGCCAACCCCCGCTTGGGTTGGATGAAGATCTTGGAGCCAGGACGGATCGGTGATACCTGGATGGTGAAGACAAGGTAGGAAGATCTTCAGGGGCTTAGTGTTAGGTTTATTTAAGGGGGGTTTGGGTTAGATTAGGGGTATGTGGGTGGTGGGTTGTAATGTTGGGGGGGGGGGTATTGTATTTATTCTTTTACAGGCAAAAGAGCTGAAATTCTTGGGGCATGCCCCGCAAAGGGCCCTGTTCAGGGCTGGTAAGGTAAAAGAGCTTGTAACCTTTTTAATTTAGAATAGGGTAGGGAATTTTTTATTTTGGGGGGCTTTGTTATTTTATTAGGGGGCTTAGAGTAGGTGTAATTAGTTTAAAATTGTTGTAATATTTTTCTTATGTTTGTAAATATTTTTTTATTTTCTGTAACTTAGTTCTTTTTTATTTTTTGTACTTTAGCTAGTTTATTTAATTGTATTTATTTGTAGGAATTGTGTTTAATTTATTTATTGATAGTGTAGTGTTAGGTTAATTGTAGGTAATTGTAGGTAGTTTATTTAATTATTTTATTGATAGGGTAGTGTTAGGTTTAATTATAACTTAGGTTAGGATTTATTTTACAGGTAAATTTGTTATTATTTTAACTAGGTAACTATTAAATAGTTCTTAACTATTTAATAGCTATTGTACCTGGTTAAAATAATTACAAAGTTGCCTGTAAAATAAATATTAATCCTAAAATAGCTATAATATAATTATAATTTATATTGTAGCTATATTAGGATTTATTTTACAGGTAAGTATTTAGCTTTAAATATGAATAATTTATTTAATAAGAGTTAATTAATTTCGTTAGATAAAAATTATATTTAACTTAGGGGGGTGTTAGTGTTAGGGTTAGACTTAGCTTTAGGGGTTAATCCATTTATTAGAATAGCGGTGAGCTCCGATCGGAAGTTTAGGGGTTAATAATTGAAGGTAGGTGTCGGCGATGTTAGGGAGGGCAGATTAGGGGTTAATACTATTTATGATCGGGTTAGTGAGGCGGATTAGGGGTTAATAACTTTATTATACTAGCGCTCAGGTCCGCTCGGCAGATTAGGGGTTAATAAGTGTAGGCAGGTGTCGGCGACGTTGAGGGGGGCAGATTAGGGGTTAATAAATATAATATAGGGGTCGGCGGTGTTAGGGGCAGCAGCTTAGGGGTACATAGGGATAACGTAGGTGGCGGCGATTTGCGGTCGGAAGATTAGGGGTTAATTATTGTAAGTAGCTGGCGGCGACGTTGTGGGGGGCAGGTTAGGGGTGAATAAATATAATACAGGGGTCGGCGGGGTTAGGGGCAGCAGATTAGGGGTACATAAGTATAACGTAGGTGGCGGTCGGCAGATTAGGGGTTAAAAATTTTAATCGAGTGGCGGCGGTGTGGGGGGAGCTCGGTTTAGGGGTACATAGGTAGTTTATGGGTGTTAGTGTACTTTAGGGTACAGTAGTTAAGAGCTTTATAAACCGGCGTTAGCCAGAAAGCTCTTAACTCCTGCTATTTTCAGGCGGCTGGAATCTTGTCGTTAGAGCTCTAACGCTCACTGCAGAAACGACTCTAAATACCAGCGTTAGAAAGATCCCATTGAAAAGATAGGCTACGCAAATGGCGTAGGGGGATCTGCGGTATGGAAAAGTCGCGGCTGAAAAGTGAGCGTTAGACCCTTTAATCACTGACTCCAAATACCAGCGGGCGGCCAAAACCAGCGTTAGGAGCCTCTAACGCTGGTTTTGACGGCTACCGCCGAACTCTAAATCTAGGCCTAGGTATGGTGACCCAAGGTCAATATGTATTAGTGTACCCTATATATCTAGGAAATGAATACTATGGTCAGCAGAGACATAGTAAATATTAGATAAAATAATATAATATACATTATAGTCCTACTATATATTGGGAGCTGTATGTAACTATTGAAGGGAAATAGGTACCAGGGTATTGGTAGTGTCAGCATAGAAATAACCACAGACGAAGATATGCCGCCCCGGCGGCAGGCAGCACATCCTCAGCCGCGTAGAATATTGACACAACCAATAAATATATAATATTTGATATATTATATATTTATTGGTATAATAGAATGAAGCAAACACATACACTTGCGAACAGGGTTACCACATCAGCCACCAACATAGAGTCCTGCGTCTGCAGTATAATTTATAAAACTAATGCTAGCGTTATATTAACCTTTGATCAGAATTACTATGGAATAAAGTTCACAGCTAGGACAATTGGTGTGATATGTAATTGCTCCCTGAATCTACCCAACATCTGAGCATCTTTCCTGGGGACTGTAAGAATTCAGAATGGTATGTCCTCCTGGGTCCCATGCCTGACCATCATCTCCAGGTTTGTAGGGAAAATTATTCATATTCCCATCTAGAAAAGTTAAGGGCCACTGTGGATACATCAAGGTAGTATCAACCAAAGTGTCAGGGTCACCTAGCTGCTGCATCCAAACATCGCTACAGCTGAACCAGGGCTGAAATTCTCCCCCCTCCTCCTGTAATAAGAGAGCTGCTACTGAGAATGGGTCGAGTAGGCGCCACGGTTCCTAATAGTATGGGTGATGAGTGGCATCCCTGTCTGGGCAGCTGGCACTGTAGATATGTAGTCGCTGCATTTACATTTCCCATAGAAATCTGAGCATCAGTATCCCAAGATTCTGTAGGAGTAGCACAGTCAGGCAATACTTTAATACCATTTTGATTGCCCTGTAGTGTGACTCGCTTCTTAAACCATTGTGCAAGCAGCACATGTAACTCCGTTATGTGTTCATCTATTACCTTACATACCGCAGCCTCAAACGCTTCTGCAGTCATTATTGGTTAGCGTTTATTTCAATACCACTTCGTTAAGCCAGGTATCTGGGAGATAGATACTGTGCCCCTGGGGCCAATGTGTCTTCTCTGCACAAGCGGTAAGCAGCTCTTAATTTTGCGAGCCAATGCACATACATGCAATCCAAGATGGCCGCTGCTGTACCTTCTCAGTCAAATGCAGGGCATAAATGTTAGGGCTCTCAATGTAGATAGCGTAGGGGCTGTACAAGAGTGCGACCGCTCAGAAGCCGTGCTATCTCCGCTCCCTAATTTAATTTATTTTCTTGTAATGTTAGGTTTTATTGTAAGGCAGGTTAGGTTTCATTTTACAGGTAACTTTGTATTTATTTTAAATAGGCAGTTAGTAAATAGTTATTAACTATTTATTAACTAGTCTACCTAGTTAAAATAAATACAAACTTACTTGTGAAATAAAACTAAAACAAACTTACTTGCGAAATAAAAATAAAACCTAAGATAGCTACAATGTAACTATTAGTTATTTTGTAGCTAGCTTAGGTTTTTTTATAGGTAAGTATTTAGTTTTAAATAGGAATTATTTAGGTAATACTTGTAAGTTTAATTTAGATTTATTTTAATTATATTTAAGTTAGGGGGTGTTAGGGTTACGTTAGGGCTAGGTTTAGGGGTTAATATATTTATGTAGAGTTAGTGATGTGGGAGGCCAGAGGTTTAGGGGTTAATAGTTTATTTTAGTATATTTCGTTGGTTAATAGGTGTATTATAGCGGCGGTGTGGACGGACCACAAACACTATTTAAAGATTATTAACCCCTAATAGGATGAAAGCTACTCAAATCGTGGGGCAAAGCCCTTTTAAGGGCTACTGGGTTTTTTATTCTTAGAGTAGTAGTTTTTATTTTGGGGGGGGGGTCTTTTTTATTTTCAGAGGGATTAGGTTTAATTTGGTTACATTTGGTAATTTGATTTTTTATTTTCTGTAATGTTAGCCTTTTTTATTTTTTGTCAACTTAGTTTTTTTTATTTTTTGTAACTTTAAAATGTATTAGTTTAGGTAATTTGGGTTTATTTAATGGGGTGTTAGGTTAAGGGTTGATAGGTTACGGGGTGTAAGGTTAGGGGTTGTTAGGTTAGGGGGTGTTAGGTTAGTATACTTAGTTATTTAAATAGTTATTTGTGTTGTGGGTTTTGGCAGTTTAAAGGGTTAATAAGTTAAATAGGTTTATTGCGATGTAGGGGATTTTGCGGTTTAGGGGTTAATAAGGTAAATAGGTTTATTGCGATGTAGGGGTTTTGCGGTTTAGGGGTTAATAGGGTAAATAGGTTCATTGCGATGTGTGGGTATTGTGGTTTAGGGGTTAATAGGGTAATTAGGTGTATTGCAATGTGGGGGTTTTGCGGTTTAGAGGTTAATAGGGTAATTAGGTGTATTGCGATGTGGGGTTTTTGAGGTTTTGGGGGTTAATAGGGTAATTAGGTTTATTGCGATGTGGGGGTTTTACGGTTTAGGGGTTAATAATATATTTAAGATAGTAGTCTATTAAAATTATAGCATTGCTACACCTGTAGCAAAAATATTTATATAAAAGAAGAGTTACAAAATAGGTTGTTTCTACATCTGTAGTTTAAAAAATAATTAGACTGCCCTCTGGGCAGGCTTATCGACTAGTAAGTATATATATATATATATATATATATATATATATATATATATATATATATTATCCAGAGAGGTAAAGCACTCACAGTAACACAGTTCCAATTAATATCAGTCCAGCCTGCCCGGGGTGCTTTTGAAAATGTAGCACATTCATCCAAAGCTAAAAAGCACTCACCGGGTCTTTACAGTGACAACAAGTTTAATATGTGATGTTTCGGGGTTGCCCCTGTCTTCAGACAACTTATTACAGTTAAGAAATAAAACTCACCCTTTATATTGATAACCTACTCCCAAGTGCAGCCCTGTCGGTGGCTTTCCGGAAGTCAGACAGCCGCGCCGTGAACCACTGCGTCATCAGTTGTCATGGCAACCAGGACGCCTATCGACAGTATCTAAATAACATAAAAAATACAGAACTGTGCATAACAAATAGAAAAATACAAACAGCGGTTTGAAAAATTATTATGTCATAGCTGCATTAATCATAACAATAATATTACCCTCTAGATCAGTGTAAACAAGTCAATGGGGCATCAGCAAATATATACAGACAAGCCAGGATGATTGCTAATATAGCACAGCACAGCTATTCTTTAAGCACTAAACCCACTACATATTATAGGTGGAAACTGGCATCGGGTAAATACCGGGCGGTAGTAACTAAGCTAAAAGGGGGATATAATTTAATCCTAACACCGTAAGTTACAGATGAGGGCTGCACTTGGGAGCGGGTTATGAATAAAAAGGGTGAGTTTTATTTCTTATCTGTAATAAGTTGTCTGAAGACGGGAGCAACCCCGAAACGTCACATATTAAATTTGTTGTCACTGTAAAGACCTGGTGAGTGCTTTTTACCTTTGGATGAATATATATATATATACAGGGAGTGCAGAATTATTAGGCAAATGAGTATTTTGACCACATCATCCTCTTTATGCATGTTGTCTTACTCCAAGCTGTATAGGCTCGAAAGCCTACTACCAATTAAGCATATTAGGTGATGTGCATCTCTGTAATGAGAAGGGGTGTGGTCTAATGACATCAACACCCTATATCAGGTGTGCATAATTATTAGGCAACTTCCTTTCCTTTGGCAAAATGGGTCAAAAGAAGGACTTGATAGGCTCAGAAAAGTCAAAAATAGTGAGATATCTTGCAGAGGGATGCAGCACTCTTAAAATTGCAAAGCTTCTGAAGCGTGATCATCGAACAATCAAGCGTTTCATTCAAAATAGTCAACAGGGTCGCAAGAAGCGTGTGGAAAAACCAAGGCGCAAAATAACTGCCCATGAACTGAGAAAAGTCAAGCGTGCAGCTGCCAAGATGCCACTTGCCACCAGTTTGGCCATATTTCAGAGCTGCAACATCACTGGAGTGCCCAAAAGCACAAGGTGTGCAATACTCAGAGACATGGCCAAGGTAAGAAAGGCTGAAAGACGACCACCACTGAACAAGACACACAAGCTGAAACGTCAAGACTGGGCCAAGAAATATCTTAAGACTGATTTTTCTAAGGTTTTATGGACTGATGAAATGAGAGTGAGTCTTGATGGGCCAGATGGATGGGCCCGTGGCTGGATTGGTAAAGGGCAGAGAGCTCCAGTCCGACTCAGACGCCAGCAAGGTGGAGGTGGAGTACTGGTTTGGGCTGGTATCATCAAAGATGAGCTTGTGGGGCCTTTTCGGGTTGAGGATGGAGTCAAGCTCAACTCCCAGTCCTACTGCCAGTTTCTGGAAGACACCTTCTTCAAGCAGTGGTACAGGAAGAAGTCTGCATCCTTCAAGAAAAACATGATTTTCATGCAGGACAATGCTCCATCACACGCGTCCAAGTACTCCACAGCGTGGCTGGCAAGAAAGGGTATAAAAGAAGAAAATCTAATGACATGGCCTCCTTGTTCACCTGATCTGAACCCCATTAAGAACCTGTGGTCCATCATCAAATGTGAGATTTACAAGGAGGGAAAACAGTACACCTCTCTGAACAGTGTCTGGGAGGCTGTGGTTGCTGCTGCACGCAATGTTGATGGTGAACAGATCAAAACACTGACAGAATCCATGGATGGCAAGCTTTTGAGTGTGCTTGCAAAGAAAGGTGGCTATATTGGTCACTGATTTGTTTTTGTTTTGTTTTTGAATGTCAGAAATGTATATTTGTGAATGTTGAGATGTTATATTGGTTTCACTGGTAAAAATAAATAATTGAAATGGGTATATATTTGTTTTTTGTTAAGTTGCCTAATAATTATGCACAGTAATAGTCACCTGCACACACAGATATCCCCCTAAAATAGCTAAAACTAAAAACAAACTAAAAACTACTTCCAAAAATATTCAGCTTTGATATTAATTAGTTTTTTGCGTTCATTGAGAACATGGTTGTTGTTCAATAATAAAATGAATCCTCAAAAATACAACTTGCCTAATAATTCTGCACTCCCTGTATATATAGAAGCCCAATTATTCTCAGACTACAGTGAATGACAGAGGGATGTGAAGGGAACATCACCTATTGAATGTAATGGTTTTCCTCGCGGGAGATCTATTTCATAGGTACTCTGTTATCGGTCGTAGAGATTCATCTCCTACCTCCCTTTTCAGATCGACGATATACTCTCATATACCATTACCTCTACTGATAACTGTTTCAGTACTGGTTTGGCTATCTTCTATATGTGGATGGGTGTCTCGGTAAGTATGTTTTTTATTACTTAAGACACCTCAGCTATGGTTTGGCA
This sequence comes from Bombina bombina, assembly GCF_027579735.1. Classification (NCBI taxonomy): domain Eukaryota; kingdom Metazoa; phylum Chordata; class Amphibia; order Anura; family Bombinatoridae; genus Bombina; species Bombina bombina. The sequence continues at coordinate 967,626,957 of NC_069500.1, read as the reverse complement.
CTTTATGAAAGTTCTAAATATATGTATTGTACTTATATTTGCCATGAGTCAGGTTCATGTATTTCCTTTTTGCAGACTGTCAGTTTCATATTTGGGAAAATAAACATATTAAGAAATATTTTTCTTACCTGGAGTTTTAAATTGACTACATTTTTCTTTGCAGATTGCGCGCAGGATTAGGCCCGCGGGTGTGCCAAATGCTAGACTTTATTGCATCATTCTTGGTGCGAGAATTTTTTGGCGTGAAAGTATGTCCATTGACGCAAGTTCGTCAGTTCCTTACACAAGGTTGCGTCGTTAGTGATGCGAGTATCCGGACGTTGATGGCGGCAAAAAAATTTCAGTTACGCTGTGCGTCATACTTGGCACCAAATTTTTCATTATTTTGTCACCCCAATGCTATTTGCCTCTTGCCTTTTTCTATGTCAGAGGGCTATGCTATTTGCATTTTTTCCTATTCCTGAAACTGTCATATAAGGAAATTGATAATTTTGCTTTATATGTTGTTTTTTCTTTTACATTTGGCAAGATGTCTCAATCTGATCCTGTCTCAGAAGTATCTGTTGGAACTTTGCTGCCTGATATCGTTCTACCAAAGCTAAGTGCATTTGTTGTAAACTTGTGGAGATTATATCTCCAAATGTCATTTGTAATAGTTGTCATGATAAACTTTTACATGCAGATAATGTGTCCATCAGTAATAGTACATTGCCGGTTGCAGTTCCTTCAACTTTTAATGTACATGATATTCCTAATAATTTTAAAGAATTTGTTACTGATTCTATTCAGAGGGCTCTGTCTGCTTTTCCGCGTTCTAATAAATGTAAAAGGTCTTTTAAAACTTCTCATAAGATTGATGGAATTTCAAATGACCGACAACATAATGAATTATCCTCCTCTAATGAAGATCTATCTGATTCAGAAGATCCTTCCTCAGATATTGACACTGACAAATCTACTTATTTATTTAAAATGGAGTATATTCGTTCTTCGTTAAAAGAAGTGTTAATTACTTTGGATATTGAGGAAACTAGTTCACTTGACATTAAAACTAGTAAACGTTTAAATTCTTTTTTTAAAACCTCCTGTGGTTACTCCAGAGGTTTTTCCTATTCCTGATGCTATTTCTGATATGATTTCTAAGGAATGGAATAAGCTGGGTACTTCTTTTATTCCTTCTTCAAGGTTTAAAAAATTGTATCCTTAACCAGCAATTTCAATAGAGTTTTGGGAAAAGATCCCCAAAGTTGATGGGGCTATTTCTACTGTTGCTAAACGTACCACTATTCCTTTGGAAGATAGTACTTCTTTTAAGGATCCTTTGGATAGGAAACTTGAATCTTATCTAAGGAAAGCTTATTTATATTCAGGTCATCTTCTCAGGCCTGCAATTTCTTTAGCTGATGTTGCAGCTGCATCAACTTTTTGGTTGGAAAATTTAACGCAACAAGAATTAAATTCTGACTTTTCTAGCATTGTTCGCTTACTGCAACATGCTAATCATTTTATTTGTGATGCCATTTTTGATATTATAAAAATTGATGTTAGATCCATGTCTTTAGCTATTTTAGCTAGAAGAGCTTTGTGGCTTAAATCTTGGAATGCTGATATGACATCTAAGTCTAGATTGCTATCTCTTTCTTTCCAAGGTAATAATTTATTTGGTTCTCAGTTGGATTCTATTATTTCAACTTTTACTCGGGGGAAGGGAGTTTTTTTGCCTCAGGATAAAAGACCTAAGGGTAAATCTAAGGCTTCTAACCGTTTTCGTTCCTTTCGTCAAAATAAGGAACAAAAACCTATTCCTTCCCCAAAGGAATCTGCTTCCAATTGGAAGCCTTCCTCAAATTGGAATAAATCCAAGCCATTTAACCAAAGTCAGCCCCTAAGTCCACATGAAGGTGCGTCCCTCTTTCCAGCTCAGCTGGTAGGGGGCAGATTAAGGTTTTTCAAGGATGTTTGGATAAATTCTGTCCAAAATCAATGGTTTCAGAGCATTGTCTCTCAGGGGTATCGAATAGGATTCAGAGTAAGACCTCCTGTGAGATGATTTTTTTCTCTAACGCATCCCAGCAAATCCAGTAAAAGTTCAGGCTTTCCTGAAGTGTGTTTCAGACCTGGAGTTTTCAGGGGTAATCATGCCAGTTCCTTTTCAGGAACAGGGTCTGGGGTTTTATTCAAATCTATTCATTGTCCTAAAGAAGGAAAATTCATTCAGACCAGTTCTGGATCTGAAAATTTTGAATCGTTATGTAAGAGTACCAACTTTCAAGATGGTGACTATAAGGACTATTCTACCTTTTGTTCAGCAAGGACATTATGGCCTAGATTTAGAGTTTGGCGTTAGCCGTGAAAACCAGCGTTAGAGGCTCCTAACGCTGGTTTTAGGCTACCGCCGGTATTTGGAGTCACTCAAAATAGGGTCTAACGCTCACTTTTCAGCCGCGACTTTTCCATACCGCAGATCCCCTTACGTCAATTGCGTATCCTATCTTTTCAATGGGATTTCTCTAACTCCGGTATTTAGAGTCGTTTCTGAAGTGAGCGTTAGACATCTAACGACAAAACTCCAGCCGCAGGAAAAAAGTCAGTAGTTAAGAGCTTTCTGGGCTAACGCCGGTTTATAAAGCTCTTAACTACTGTGCTCTAAAGTACACTAACACCCATAAACTACCTATGTACCCCTAAACCGAGGTCCCCCCACATCGCCGACACTCGAAAAAAAATGTTTAACCCCTAATCTGCCGACCGCCACCTACGTTATCCTTATGTACCCCTAATCTGCTGCCCCTAACACCGCCGACCCCTGTATTATATTTATTAACCCCTAATATGCCCCCCTCAACGTCGCCTCCACCTGCCTACACTTATTAACCCCTAATCTGCCGACCGCAAAGCGCCGCCACCTACGTTATCCTTATGTACCCCTAATCTGCTGCCCCTAACACCGCCGACCCCTATATTATATTTATTAACCCCTAATCTGCCCCCCACAACGTCGCCTCCACCTGCCTACACTTATTAACCCCTAATCTGCCGACTGGACCTGAGCGCTACTATAATAAAGTTATTAACCCCTAATCCGCCTCACTAACCCTATAATAAATAGTATTAACCCCTAATCTGCCCTCCCTAACATCGCAGACACCTAACTTCAATTATTAACCCCTAATCTGCCAACCGAATCTCGCCGCTATTCTAATAAATGTATTAACCCCTAAAGCTAAGTCTTACCCTAACACTAACACCCCCCTAAGTTAAATATAATTTAAATCTAACGAAATTAATTAACTCTTATTATATAAATTATTCCTATTTAAAGCTAAATACTTACCTGTAAAATAAATCCTAATATAGCTACAATATAAATTATAATTATATTAGAGCTATTTTAGGATTTATATTTATTTTACAGGTAACTTTGTATTTATTTTAACCAGGTACAATAGCTATTAAATAGTTAAGAACTATTTAATAGCTAAAATAGTTAAAATAATTACAAATTTACCTATAAAAGAAATCCTAACCTAAGTTACAAATAAACCTAACACTAGACTATCAATAAATTAATTAAATAAACTACCTACAATTACCTACAATTAACCTAACACTACACTATCAATAAATTAATTAAATACAATTGCTACAAATAAATACAATTAAATAAACTAGCTAAAGTACAAAAAATAAAAAAGAACTAAGTTACAAAAAATAAAAAAATATTTACAAACATAAGAAAAATATTACAACAATTTTAAACTAATTACACCTACTCTAAGCCCCCTAATAAAATAACAAAGCCCCCCAAAATAAAAAAATGCCCTACCCTATTCTAAATTACTAAAGTTCAAAGCTTTTTTACCTTACCAGCCCTGAACAGGGCCCTTTGTGGGGCATGCCCCAAGAAATTCAGCTCTTTTGCCTGTAAAAAAAAACATACAATACCCCCCCCAACATTACAACCCACCACCCACATACCCCTAATCTAACCCAAACCCCCCTTAAATAAACCTAACACTAAGCCCCTGAAGATCATCCTACCTTGTCTTCACCATACCAGGTTCACCGATCGGTCCAGAAGAGCTCCTCCGATGTCCTGATCCAAGCCCAAGCGGGGGGATGAAGAGGTCCATGATCCGGCTGAAGTCTTCATCCAAGCGGGCCAGAAGAGGTCTTCCATCCGATTGAAGTCTTCATCCAAGCGGCATCCATCCGGAGCGAAGCGGCAGCATCCTGAAGACCTCCACCACGGAGCATCCATCCTGGCCGACGACTGAACGACGAATGACGGTTCCTTTAAATGACGTCATCCAAGATGGCGTCCCTCGAATTCCGATTGGCTGATAGGATTCTATCAGCCAATCGGAATTAAGGTAGGAATATTCTGATTGGCTGATGGAATCAGCCATTCAGAATCAAGTTCAATCCGATTGGCTGATCCAATCAGCCAATCAGATTGAGCTTGCATTCTATTGGCTGATCGGAACAGCCGATCTCACACGAATCAACTAGTGTTGTTTCTTCGAAAACTTGGAGGATCAATTTACCAAAAAGTTTCTTGATTCCTCAGACAAGGGTCACCTTTTTAGGCTTCCAGATAGATTCAGTGTCCATGACTCTGTCTCTAACAGACAAGAGACGTTTAAAATTGGTTGCAGCCTGTCGGCACCTTCAGTCTCAGTCATTCCCTTCAGTGGCTATGTGCATGGAATTTTTAGGTCTCATGACTGCAGCATCGGACCCGATTCCCTTTGCTCGTTTTCACATGAGACCTCTCCAGCTTTGTATGCTGAATCATTGGTGCAGGGAGTATACAAAGATATCACAATTAATATCCTTAAATCCCAATGTTCGACATTCTCTGACGTGGTGGTTAAATCACTAGCGTTTAGTTCAAGGGGCTTATTTTGTTCGGCCAACCTGGACTGTAATCACAACAGATGCAAGTCTTCAGGTTGGGGAGCTGTCTGGGATCTCTGACAGCACAAGGGGTTTGGAAATCTCAAGAGGTGAGATTACCAATCAATATTTTAGAACTCTGTGCAATTCTCAGAGCTCTTCAGTTTTGGCCTCTGTTGAAGAGAAAACCGTTCATTTGTTTTCAGAAAGACAATATCACAACAGTGGCATATGTCAATCATCAGGGTGGGAGTCACAGTCCCCAAGCTATGAAAGAAGTATCTCGGATACTTGTTTGGGTGGAATCCAGCTCCTGTCTAATTTCTGTGGTACATATCCCAGGTGTAGACAATTGGGAGGCAGATTATCTCACCCGTCAGACTTTACATCCGGGGGAGTGGTCCCTCCATCCAGATGTGTTTTCTCAGATTGTTCAGATGTGGGGTCTTCTGGAGATAGATCTGATGGCCTCTCATCTAAACAAGAAACCTCCCAGATACCTGTCCAGGTCCAAGGATTTTCAGGCGGAAGCAGTGGATGCATTGCTTGGTGTTATCAACCTGCTTATATTTTCCCGCCTCTAGTTCTTCTTCCAAGAGTGATCTCCAAAATCATCATGGAGCAATTGTTTGTGTTGCTGGCAGCTCTAGCATGGCCTCACAGGTTTTGGTATGCGGATCTTGTTCGGATGTCCAGTTGCCAACCTTGGCAACTTCCATTAAGACTGGACCTATTGTCTCAAGGTATGTTTTTCCATCAGGATCTCAAATCATTAAATTTGAAGGTGTGGAAACTGAACACATAGTGCTAAGTCATAGAGGTTTCTTGGACTCAGTGATTAATACTATGCTACAAGCTCGTAAATCTGTCTCCAGGAAGATTTGTTATCGATTTTGGAAGACTTACATTTCATAGTGTTTTTCTCATAAATTCTCTTGGCATTCTTTTAGAATTCCTAGACTTTTACAGTTTCTTCAGGAAGATTTGGATAAGGATTTGTCTGCAAGTTTCTTGAAGGGACAAATCTCTGCTCTTTCTGTTTTATTTCCTGATATTCACTGTTTTGTACAGGCTTTGGTTTGTATCAAGCCTGTAATTAAATCAATCTCTCCTCCTTGGAGTCTTAATTTGGTCTTGAGGGCTTTACAGGCTCCTCCATTTGAGCCTATGGCCTCTAGTTATCAAGCCGTCAACCTCAAATATGCTGGAATTCCGCAGCGTATTTGTGGCGGGGCTGATTCGCCTAAGTTATCAAGCCCTACACACTGGCAAAAGTAGAATTTTGTGACGTAAGCTACGATCCGCCGGACTCAGTCCGACACAGATCGATTCTTACGTCACTCCAGATGTTCCGAACGCAAGTTCGGCACAATCTGACTACTTTTGCTAGTTATCAAATGACTAGCAGGTACGCTCTGCACTTTTCCGGCCCAGCGTACCTGGTTTTCAATCCGCCGCCCTGGAGGTGACGGATCCCATAGGAATCAATGGGAGTCTGACCATAGCGAAAGTTCATGTTCGCTGCTGCCCAACATACCATTGATTCCTATGGGAGATGTCTGCACCTAACACCCTAACATGTACCCCGAGTCTAAACACCCCTAATCTGCCCCCCCCCCTACACCGCCGCAACTAAATATAGTTATTACCCTCTAAACGGCCGCTCCCGGACCCCGCCGCAACTATAATAAACATGTTATCCCCTAAACCGCCACTCCTGGAGCCCACCGCCACTCTAATAATCTTATTAACCCCTAAACCGCCACTCCCGGACCCCTGCGCAACTGTAATATAAATGTTAACCCCTAAACCACCACTCCCGGACCCCTCCGCCACCTACATAATACCTATTAACCCCTATCCTGCCCCCCTATACCGCCGCCATCTATAATAAATTTATTAACACCTATCCTGCCAATCCCGTACCCCGCCGCAACTAAATAAATAGTTTAACCCCTAAACCGCCGCTACTGGACCCCGCCGCCACCTATATTAAACCCTAATCTGCCCCTCCTACACCGTCGCCTCCTATAATAAATTTATTAACCCCTATCCTGCCCCCCTATACCGCTGCCATCTATATTAAACTAATTAACCCCTAAACCTAAGTCTAACACTAACCCTAACACCTCGCTAACTTAAATATTATTTTAATAAATCTAAATAAAAATTACTCTTATTAACTAAATTAATCCTATTTAAAGAGACAGTCTACACCAGAATTTTTATTGTTTTAAAAGATAGATAATCCCTTTATTACCCATTCCCCAGTTTTGCATAACCAACACAGTTATAATAATATACTTTTAACCTCTGTGATAATCTTGTATCTAAGCCTGTGCAAACTGCCCCTTTTTTCAGTTCTTTTGACAGACTTGCAGTCTAGCCAATCAGTGCCTGCTCCCAGATAACTTCACGTGCACGAGCACAGTGCTATCTATATGAAATACGTGAACTAACACCCTCTAGTGGTGAAAAACTGTTAAAATGCATCTGAAAGAGGTGGGCTTCAAGGTCTAAGAAATTAGCATATGAACCTCTTAGGTTAAGCTTTCAACTAAGAATACAAAGAGAACAAAGCAAAATTGGTGATTAAAGTAAATTGGAAAATTGTTTAAAATTACTTGCTCTATCTGAATCATGAAAGTTTATTTTGGCCTAGACTGTCCTTTTAAAACTAAATACTTACCTATAAAATAAACCCTAATATAGCTACAATATAACTAATAATTATATTGTAGCTATTTTAGGATTTATTTTTATTTTACAGGCAAATTTAAATTTATTTTAACTAGGTACAATAGCTATTAAATAGTTATTAACTATTTAATGGCTACCTAGATAAAATAAAGACAAATTTACCTGTAAAATAAAAACTAACCTAAGTTACAATTACACCTAACACTACACTATCATTAAATAAATTATTCCTATTTAAAACTAAATACTTATCTGTAAAATAAACCCTAAGGTCGCTACAATGTAATTAATAATAACATTATAGCTATTTTAGGATTTATATTTATTTTACAGGTATTTTAACTAGGTACAATAGTTATTAAATAGTTATTAACTATTTAATAACTACCTAGCTAAAATAAATACAAACTTACCTGTAAAATAAATACTAACCTAAGTTACAATTAAACCTAACACTACACTGTCATTAAATTAATTAAATGAATTACTATATAATACAATTAAATAAACTAAACTAAATTACAAAAAAACAAACACTAAATTACAGAAAATAAAAAAATATTACAAGAATGTTAAACTAATTACACCTAATCTAAGCCCCTAATAAAATAAAAAAAAAAACTAAATAATTAAAGTCCCTACCCTATTCTACATTACAAAGTAATCAGCTCTTTTACAAGCCCTTAAAAGGGCTTTTTGCGGTGCATGCCCCAAAGTAATCAGCTCTTTTGCCTGTAAAAAAAATCCAACCCCCCGAACATTAAAACCCACCACCCACATACCCCTACTCTAACCCACCCAAACCCCCCTTAAATAAACCTAACACTACCCCCCTGAAGATCTCCCTACCTTGAGTTGTGTTCACCCAGCCGGGCCGAAGTCATCATCCAAAGGGCGCTGAAGAGGTCTTCCATCTGATAGAAGTCATCATCCAAGGGGTGCTGAAGAAGTCTTCCATCCGATAGATGTCATCATCCAAGGGGCGCTGAAGAGTTCTTCCATCCGATAGAAGTCTTCATCCAAACGAGCTGACGCGGAGCCATCCTCTTCAACCGACGACTACCCGACGAATGAATATTCCTTTAAGTGATGTCATCCAAGATGGCGTTCCTCGAATTCCGATTGGCTGATAGGATTCTATCAGCCAAACGGAATTAAGGTAGGAAAAATCTGATTGGCTGATTTAATCAGCCAATCAGATTCAAGTTCAATCCGATTGGCTGATCCAATCAGCCAATCAGATTGAGCTCGCATTCTATTGGTTCATCGGAACAGTTCTAAAGTTAACTAGTACAGCATTGTACATTTACATTCTTTTTTCGGGCAAATGGTAGGATTGACAATAAGCATAACATTTTTCTACCATTAGCATATTGGAATCAATATGAGCTATCTGAATAAAACTCCCGCAGAAGGGCTAGATATAGGGAAAAATGCACAGGCACGATCATTGTAATAACCCTTTGATCAGTACTACATATTATTTTGTTAGAATCTGTGTTTCACACTAAGATAAAGCATACGATTTAGCATACGATTTTCATCCAATGAATCAAAAGCAGCATCACGTGCTATTTTAACACATGACTCCTTCGTCACCCATTCAATAGAAATCAATGGACTAGAAAGAGGTGTAGAATAAACACGCCTCAATATACTATAACCACTAGCGTGAATGAAGTAACATGTGACATGAGTACAAGTCATGCTACAATTCAGGAACCAATGAATAAGCACTAAGAGGGGGTGTGCTGCCACCCCGGAAAAGACTTTTTAAACCATCTGATAATGGCAAACGTTGATAGCCTCTGAGGAAGAAGGGTGGAAAACAGAGATCCCTTTGAAACACATTAGGACATTTTTACATGTTTGCATGAGTGCCCTCTATACAGAAAGGGCGTTATACTCACTATATATGCTACATATGGCCTTTTTATGTTTTTAATTACCTCATATCCTATTGAGGTCCTTTATTGCCTCATATGTTTGGAGACAGCTTTTAGAGGAAGCAGCAGTGGGCTCAAAAGACACTGAAGACGATATCCATTGTTATCCCCAAGGGTTTTCCCTTACACTACGCGGCACTTACCTCATAGGATTGAGGTTTAGGAGTTTAAGTATACTCCCAAAGGGAGCTGTATTGTTTATCTGTCACTGAATAGAACGAACAGTTTACAAAGGAATACGTCTGAATCAGCATTTTATAAAGAAGATTGTATCACAAGTGACTTTTATAATACTTTACAGTGATCACACTGTCATTAGATTTCCATATCGGAATAGAGTACACTTTGTATATATTGTACATCTGTAATGTGTTTTATTTTCAAGTGTTTTATTGTATAGCATGTATTATTATTATTTTTATTTGTATACTCATTATTAATTCATATGTCTGTTATGTCATTTTATCTAACAGAGTATTGCTAAGATCATAGGTCACTTAGACAACCATTGGTATATTTCTGCTCACTACAGGAGTATCAGTATTACTGTTTTCTTTGCATCATATTACGGCTTACTAACAGGAGCCACTATTTTATTACTATTTATTCTATATATACCTCAATTTGATAGAACTATAGATTGCGCCATTAGAGTTATACCTTATTTGATTTTTTGTTTGTCTTTCCCTTCCACTCTTATTTTGATACGATATATATGTATGTGTGTGTATTTATGAATAAATAAAACATATTGCTCTATGTAAAGAACATTGGAATGTGAAATATTTATATTTTTCATGTCGGGTTAGCGCACTTGCAAATATGCGTTCAGGTTTGCGTGTGAGTAGGGTGTTTTTTTTTACTATATTTGCTCCATTGACTTCTATGGGGGAATACGTGAATGCACACGTGATATTCTAAGATAGGCTTTTTGCACTCATCGAGTTAGAGCGCGAGCAAAAACAGTTTACTTTTAACTCATAACACAAGAGCTACCCGACGAAGTTAACGCTTGAGCGGGAGCGTTAAATACTGCTCCACTTGTAATCTTGCCCTGAAAGAATAAAGATTGATAATGTGAAAGATTAGCTATTCAGAGGCAGAGGTCACGTGATCAAAGTAAAGAGAGCTACAAGTCCAAGATGAACCAACAGCGCAGAGAGAATAGCAGCTGGGGGCTTCAAGTCTGCTTTTTTATCACTGATGCAAACTTAGTGCTAGATTACAAGTGGAGCGCTATTCATCACTCCCACTTGCACTTTAGCTCCACTAGAAGTAAGTTTTTGTGTGTGCATCAGGTAGCGAGCGTATTATGATTTGAAAAGTAAAAAGTTTTCGAATGAGTGATAACCTGATGTGTACAAAAAGCTGATCTTAATATTGTAACCATGTTAATGTACTCCCCCATAGACTTCAATGGAGCGTAAAAAGTGGAAAAAAAAACAAAATTTATGCTTACCTGATAAATTTCTTTCTTTCTGGATATGGAGAGTCCACAATGTCATTTAATTACTAGTGGGAACATCACTCCTGGCCAGCAGGAGGAGGCAAAGTGCACCACAGCAAAGCTGTTAAGTGTCACTCCCCTTCCCATAATCCCCAGTCATTCGACCGAAGGGAAATGGAAAAGGAGCAACACAAAGGTGTAAAGGTGCCTGAGGTTTTAATAAAGGGTGGGGTTGTGGACTCTCCATATCCGGAAAAAAAATACATTTATCAGGTAAGCATAAATTTTGTTTTCTTTCCTAAGATATTAAGGGTCCACAACGTCATTCAATTATTACCCAAGCTAGAGGACACCGAATGAACAGGGAGGGAGAACAAGACAGGCAGACCTAAACAGAAGGCACCACCACTTGAAGAACCTTTCTCCCAAAAGAGGCCTCAGCCGAGGCAAAAATATTACATTTGGAGAATTTGGAAAAATTATGCAGAGAGGACCAAGTTGCAGCATTGCAAATCTGTCCCACAGAAGCTTCATTTTTGAAAGCCCAAGAAGAGGAGACAGTCCTAGTGGAATGAGCTGTAATTCTCTCAGGAGGCTGCTGTCCAGCAGTCTCATAAGCAAAATGAATTATACTTCTCAACCAGAGGGAAAGAGAAGTAGCAGTGACCCTTACACTTTCCTTAAAAACAAACAGGGCAGAAGACTGTCAAAAATCCTTAGTCACCTGTAGGTAGAATTTTAGAGCACGCACAACATCCAATTTGTGCAACAGACGTTCTTCATGAACAGAAGGATTGGGATAGAGAGAAGGAACAACAATTTCCTGATTAATATTTCTATCCGAAACCACTTTAGGAAGAAATCCCAATTTAGTACAAAGAACCGTCCTATCCGCATGAAAGATAAGGTAAGGCAAATCACACTGCAAAGCCGAGAGTTCCGAAGCTCTCCGAGCAGAAGAGATAGCAATAACAAATAAAAACCTTCCAAGAAAGCAACTTAATATACATGGAATGCATTCGCTCAAACAGAGCCTGCTGCAGAACAAGATACTGACATAATACGATATAGCTGATCATGTCCACTGCACATCGATAAATGTTGACAGCATATGCTATTGGCATTTATCATTGCACCAACAGTTCTTGTGATTGGCCGCTAGCAGGGGGTGTATTCGATCGGGTTGATTTCTGTCAATTTCTGTCCACCACCTTAGACTGCTGCTCCATACGGAGCATGATAAATATGCCCCTAAGGCTCCAAGGAGGAGCAACAGGTTTAAACACAGGCCTGATTCTGACCAGTGCCTGACAAAAAGATTGAACATCTGGCACATCCACCAGATGCTTGTGTAACAAAATAGATAATGCAGAAATCTGACCTTTCAGAGAACTGACTGACAACCCTTTTTCCAGACCTTCCGGGAGAAAAAACTAAATTCTAGGAATCCTGATCCTACTAGTAGCCCTTAGATTCACACCAATAAAGGTATTTATAGTAAATTTTTCGAGTAACAAGCTTGTGAGCCTGGATCATGGTCAAAAATCCACACTCAGACAGAACTAAGCGTTCAATCTCCATGGAGTCAGCTTCAGAGAAACGAGATATTGATTGAAGAATGGACCCTGAGTTAGAAGCTCCTTCCTCAGAGGCAACCTCCACGGTGGCCGAGATGACATCTTCACTAGGTCTGCATATCAGATCCTGCGAGGCCATGCAGGAGCTATTAGAATTCTGATGCACTCTCCTGTTTGATACGAGCAATAGGAGCGCAAACAGAAGAAACAGGTATGCTAGACCAAAATCCCAAGAAACCACCAAAGCATCTATCAGAGCGGCATGAGGATCTCTTGACCTTGAACCGTACCTTGGAAGCATTGTGTTCTGATGAGACACCATCAGATCCAACTCCGGCACCCCCATTTGAGCGTTGGCTGAAATCTCTGTCTGCTCAGGAAATCCGCTTCCCAGTTGTCCACTCCAGGAATGTGTATGGCAGATAGACAATTGTGAGCTTCTACCCAATGAATAATCTGTGCCACCTACTTCATGGCTAAGGAACTCTGAGTTCCTCCCTGGTGGTTGATGCAAATCATTAAGATGATGTCCGAATGAAACCTGATAAACCGGGCTAAGGACAATTGAGGCCAAGCCATCAGAGCATTGTAAATCGCTCTCAATGCCAAGATGTTTATGAGGAGAGAAGACTCCTCCCGAGTCCATAGTACCTGCACCTTTATCGAGTCCCAGACTGCTCCCCAGCCTAACAGGCTGGCGTCTGTGGTCACAATCACCCAGGAAAGACTCCGGAAGCATGTGCCCTGAGGCAGATGGTCCTATGAAAGCCACCATGTGAGAGAGTCTCTTGTCGACAGGTCTAGCCTCTGACACAGATCCGAATGGTCTCCATTCCATTGTCTGAGCATGCATAATTGCAGAGCTCTCAAATGGAATCAAGCAAAGGGAATGATGTCCATGGAAGCTACCATCAGACCAATTAGCTCCATACATTGAGCCACTGATGGCCGAAAAGTAGACTGTAGAGAGAGGCAAGAGGAGAGAATTCTGGATTTTCTGACCTCCATCAGAAAATGTTTCATAGATAGGGAATCTATTATCGTCGCAAAGAAAACCACCCTTGTAGCTGGAACAAGGGAACTCTTTTCCTGATTCACTTTCCAACCGTGGGAATGTAGAAAAGACAACAAGATCTCTGTATGAAAGTTTGCTTGCTAAAAAGATGGTGCCTAAACCAATATGTCATCCAGGTAGGGCGCCCCTGCAATTCCCAGAGATCTGATCACTTCCAAGAGAGCACCCAGAACCTTTGAGAAAATTCTGGGAGCTCTGGCAAGGCATAAAGGAAGAGCCACAAACTGAAACTGTTTGTCTAGAAAGGCGAATCTCAGGAATTTGTGATGATCCCTGTGGATGGGAACATGAAGATACGTGTCCTTCAGGTTTATGGTCGTCATGAACTGACCCTCTTTAACCAAAGGAAGAATGGAACGAATAGTTTCCATTTTGAAGGATGGTACCCTGAGAAACTTGTTGAGGCACTAAAATGGGTCAAAAAATTCCCTCTTTTTTTGGGCACCATGGACATATTTGAATATAATCATAGACCCTGTCACCCTTACTGAAACAATCACTCCCAGAGAGGAAGGGTCCTGAACGCAGTTTAAGAATTCCTCTGTTTTTACCTGTTCTGACCTTGAGAGGCGGAATCTGCCCCTGGGAGGGAAAGTTTTGAATTCTATTTTGTAACCCTGAGATACTATGTCCACAACCCAAGGATTTGGAACATCTCATGCTTGACAAAACAGGGAAAGTCTGCCCCCCCACTTGATCCGATCCTGAACCGGGGGCCAACCTATCATGCTGACTTATACTCAGCAGAGGGTTTCTTTGATGGCTTCCCCTTATTCCAAGACTGATAGGGCTTCCAAGAAGACTTGGACTGCTCCTGGTTGGAAGAGAGAGAGAAGGAGTTTTGACCTTTGAAGTTACGAAAGGAATGAAAATTACTTTGACGTCCTTTGAGTCTGTTCTTCTTATCTTATGGTAGAAAAGACCCTTTTCCACCCGTAATATCAGAAATGATTCCTGCCAGACCAGGTCCGAACAAGGCCACCTTACCATAACACTTATACACAATTTGGCTGCTAGAAGTCTCTAAAACGATCATTTAGTAGATCGACACTGAAGAGACGGAAATTTAATGACGCCGCTCTGCTCCATGAATATCCGACAGCAGAGAGAAGACACATGACCAGCAGAGAGAGGAAACTACACAGCAAGTAAAAGGCGCACATTTCCCTCTGCCTACAACACCGGAGCTAAATTTACACAAATGCTCAAGCAGTCTGTCAGTTAGCCTGTACTAGCTAAGCAAGCAAAGAAAACAACTGCCAAAATTTAAGTTTATACATAAATCCCTGCCTAAACATAAGCCCCACACATACTAATAAAGTATTTAAACAAAATTAGCCCAATAAAGGGAAAATTAACCCCTAGGGACATATTATCAAGCTCCTTATGGAGCTTGATGCCCAGTGTTTTCGGTGAACCTTCAAGCTCGCCGGAATCAGAAGTTATGAAGCAGCTTTCTAAAGGCCACTGCTCCATAACCTTTCTGCCTGCTCTGAGGCGGCGGACAGAAATCAACCCGATCGAATATGATTGGGTTGATTGACACCCCCTGCTAGCGGACAATTAGCCGCAAATCTGCAGGGGGTGGTATTGCACCAGCATTTCACAAGAACGCATGGCGCAATGATAAATGCCGACAGCGTATGCTGTCTGCATTTATCGATGTGCAGCAGACATGATCCGCAATATCGGATCATGTCTGCTGGCACCACAATAAATAGGCCTCCTAGTTTCAACATACATAATGTGCCTGCCCACTGCCAAAGAGAATCCTGTATAAAGGATTTTAAAAATGTCCCCATCTACTGCATAGGAAATATTCTTCTGAAGTGCAAGTATCCAAGAATGAGAAGACAAAAGCACTTACCTGCAGCCTAGCTGTCTGGCAGGAAGACAGCTGGCGTGAAAGGACACATACTCCTTATAGAAAATGAAAGAACAGCGTAACCATCTCTGGCTTTCTGTACCATGGGCAGCAATGTGTTAGGAAACAAAGCAAAGACTATCTCACAACTTCCTAACTGCTTAAAAGCCACCACTACTCTACTGAAGAGATTGTAGTGGACTCAGCTAAACCCAAATCCTTGCTTGCAGGGAAAAGTACCTGAAAAAGGAATTAATTTCATCAGACACCAAACTTTACCTCCTCCATTGACAGAGGAAAAGAGAATGATTGGGGATTATGGGTAGGAGAGATACACTTACTAGCTTTGCTGTGGTGCTCTTTGCCTCCTCCTGCTGGCCAGGAGTGATATTCCCACTAGTAATTTAATGACGTTGTGGACTCTCCATATCTTAGGACAGAAAAACTCTAACACTCTTACTCGCACACAAACCCGATCGTGTTTTCTCAAGTGCACTAACCTGACATGAAGTATGAAAATTTCAAATTCCAATGTTATTCACATAGAAGAATATGCAATATTTATTCTTAAATACATATTTTTATATATTGTTTATTTGGTAACATTTTTTTTATCTATCTATCTATATATATTTATATTTAAGCATAGCTATATACATATATATATTCCTATTTAGCGCTGCGGAACCTGTTGGCGCTCTACAAATACCTGATAATAATAATAATAATATAAAAAGGGAGAATGGAGAATTTAGTTATATCCTCTTAAATAAGAGATGGAATTCAGCACTCTTTAAATTTTGAATTAAAGTTTCTATATTTTAATCTTAACGAAATGTCAAGTCTCAATGTGTCACATGAAGACTTGACATTTTGTTAAATATAAAATAAAGAAACTTTGATTCAAAATTTAAAGAGTGCTGAATTCCCTTTCTTATATAACTATCCTCTGCATTCTCCCTTTTTATACTGGGAATAACTTTACTTAAAGGGTCTGCACCATTTCCTTTAATGAGGATATATTTTGAATCTAGAACGGATATACACCTAACTAGTCTGGGAAAATGTTTTTCTCTCTCCTTCATTAGTATAAAAAAAAAATATATATATATATATATATATATATATATATATATATATATATATATATATATATATATATATATAGTATCTCACAAAAGTGAGTACACCCCTCACATTTTTGTAAATATTTTATTATATTTTTCATGTGACAACACTGAAGAAATGACACTTTGCTACAATGAAAAGTAGTGAGTGTACAGCCTGTATAACAGCGTAAATTTGCTGTCCCCTCAAAATAACTCAACATACAGCCATTAATGTCTAAACCTTTGGCAACAAAAGTGAGTACACCCCTAAGTGGAAATGTCCAAATTGGGCCCAAAGTGTCAATATTTTGTGTGGCCATAATTATTTTCAAGCACTGCCTTAACCCTCTTGGGCATGGAGTTCACCAGAGCTTCACAGGTTGCCACTGGAGTCCTCTTCCACTCCTCCATGACAACATCACGGAGCTGGTGGATGTTAGAGACCTTGCACTTCCTCACCTTCCGTTTGAGGATGCCCCACAGATGCTCAATAGGGTGTAGGTCTGGAGACATGCTTGGCCAGTCCATCACCTTTACCCTCAGTTTCTTTAGCAAGGCAGTGGACATCTTAGAGATTTGTTTGGGGTCGTCATGTTAGAATACTACCCTGAGGCCCAGTCTCCGAAAGGAGGGGATCATGCTCTGCTTCAGTGTGTCACAGTACATGTTGGCATTCATGGTTTCCTCAATGAACTGTAGCTCCCCAGTGCCGGCAGCACTCATGCAGGCCCAGACCATGACACTCCCACCACCATGCTTAACTGTCATCAAGACACACATTTTTTGTACTCCTGACCTGGTTGCCGCCACACACGCTTGACACCATCTGAACCAAAAAAGTTTATCTTTGTCTCATCGGCCCACAGGACATGGTTTCAGTAATCCATGTCTTTAGTATGCTTGTCTTCAGCAAATTGTTTGTGCGCTTTCTTGTGCATCATCCTTAGAAGAGGCTTCCTTCTGGGACGACAGCCATGCAGTGTGCGGCGTATGGTCTGAGCACTGTCAGGCTGACCCACCACCCCTTCAACCTCTGCAGCAATGCTGGCAGCACTCATATGTCTATTTCCCAAAGACACCCTCTGGATATGACACTGAACATGTGCACTCAACTTCTTTGCTCGACCATGGCAAGGCCTGTCCTGAGTGGAACCTGTCCTGTGAAACCGCTGTATGGTCTTTTTCACCATGCTGCAGCTCAGTTTCAGGGTCTTGGCAATCTTCTTATAGCCTAGGCCATCTTATGTAGAGCAACAATTCTTTTTTTCAGATCTTCAGAGAATTCTTTGCCATGAGGTGCCATGTTGAACTTCCAGTGACCAGTATGAGAGAGTGTAAGAGTGATAACACCAAATTTAACACACCTGCTCCCCATTTACATCTGAGACCTTGTAACACTAATGAGTCACATGACACCGGAGGGGAAAATGGCTAATTGGGCCCAATTTGGACATTTCCACTTAAGGGTGTACTCACTTTTGTTGCCAACGGTTTAGACATTAATGGCTGTGTGTTGAGTTATTTTGAGGGGACAGCAAATTTACACTATTATACAAGCTGTACTATCACTACTTTACATTGTAGCAAAGTGTCATGTCTTCAGTCTTGTCACATGAAAAGATATAATAAAATATTTACAAAAATGTGAGGGGTGTACTCACTTTTGTGAGATACTGTGTATATATATATATATATATATATATATATATATATATATATATATATATACCGCACAGAGAAAGTCCAACACTCATTTACACGTTCTCAGCTAAGATTAAAAGCAAAAAAGGAAGGGTTAGTTACCGCATTTGGCCAAGTGGGACAAGCCCAGGTACCACGTCAAGGTCCCTTACAAAAACCTGGGACCCTAAAAAAGCCACACAATGCAAGCTCTCAATCCAACAGATTGGGAACAAGTGAAGGGCGCACAGACTTATGTAATCACCCCAGACATATACAAAGCACTCACTTACAAGCTCTCAGCTAAGATTAAAAGCAAAAATGGAAGGGTTAGTTACGGCATATGGCCAAATGGGACAAGCCCAGGTACCATGTCTGAGAGTGCAGTCCCCTTCTGTGTTTTGTATATATATATATATATATATATATATATTTATTTATTTTTTAATTTATTTTATATATATATATATATATATATATATATATATATATTTATGATTATCTATTTAAAAATACATAGAACCTATTCTCCTGTGTGAAGAACTTTGAAATGTGTTATATTTACAGTAAATACATACTGCTAGATTTAGAGTTTTGTCTGTAAAAACCCGCGTAGCTAACGCTGATTTTTTTCCCAGCACACCCTTAAGACAACGCTGGTATTGAGAGTTGTCTGAGGGGCTGCGTTAGGCTCAGAAAAGGGTGCGTTGAGCATAATTTAGCTCAACTTCAACCCTCAATACCAGCGTTGCTTACGGTAGCGGTAAGCTGGAAAAACGTGCTCATGCACGATATCCCTATAGGAAACAATGGGGCAGTTTGGGCTGAAAAAAAACCTAACACCTGCAAAAAAGCAGCGTTCAGCTCCTAACGCAGCCCCATTGTTTCCTATTGGGAAACACTCTCTAAGTCTGCACCTAACACCCTAACATGAACCCCGAGTCTAAACACCCCTAACCTTACACTTATTAACCCCTAATCTGCCGCCCCCGCTATCGCTGATACCTGCTGTATATTATAAACCCCTAATCTGCCGTTCCGTACACCGCCGCAACCTATATTATCCCTATGAACCCCTAATCTGCTGCCCCTAACATCGCCGACCCCTATATTATATTTATCAACCCCTAATCTGCCCCCCCAATGTCGCCGCCACCTTACCTACACTTATTAACCCCTAATCTGCCGACTGGACCTCGCTGCCACTATAATAAATGTATTAACCCCTAAACCGCCACACTCCCGCCTCGTAAACACTAGAATAAATAGTATTAACCCCTAATCTGCCCTCCCTAACATCGCCGCCACCTACCTACAATTATTAACCCCTAATCTCCCACCCGCACCGTCGCCGCTACTATAATAAAATTATTAACCCCTAAACCTAACTCTAACCCTAACCCTAACACCCCCCTAACATAAATATAATTTAAATTAAACAAAATAATATTCCTAAAATTAACTAAAATAATCCTATTTAAAACTAAATACTTACCTAGAAAATAAACCCTAATATAGCTACAATATAATTAATAATTACATTGTAGCTATTTTAGGATTTATATTTATTTTACAGGCAACTTTGTATTTAATTTAGCTACGTACAATAGCTATTAAATAGTTAATAACTATTTAATAGCCACCTAGTTAAAATAAATACAAAATTACCTGTAAAATAAATCCTAACCTAAGTTACAAATACACCTAACACTACACTATCATTAAATTAATTAAATAAATTACCTACAATTAGCTAACTTACAATACAATAAAATAAACTATTTACAAAAACTATACTATAATACAAAAACAAACAAACACTAAATTACAAAAAATAAAAAAGAATTACAAGATGTTTAAACTAATTACACCTAATCTAAGCCCCCTAATAAAATAAAAAATCCCCCCAAAATAAAAAAAATGCCCTACCCTATTCTAAACTACCAAAGTAATCAGCTCTTTTACCAGCCCTTAAAAGGTTTTTTTGCGGGGCATTGCCCCAAAGTAATCAGCTCTTTTACCTGAAAATAAAAATACAATACCCCCCCAACATTACAACCCACCACCCACATACCCCTACTCTAACCCACCCAAACCCCCCTTAAAAAACCTAACGCTAACCCCTTGAAGATCATCCTACCTTGAGTTGTCTTCACCCAGCCGAGCCGAATTCTTCATCCAAGGTGCGCAGAGGAGGTCCTTCATCCGGTAGAAGTCTTCATCCAAGCGGGGCAAGAAGAGGTCCTCCATCCGGTAGAAGTGTTCATCCAGGCGGCATCTTCAATCTTCATCCATCCGGAGCAGAGCGGAGCCATTTTCAAAGGAGCCAACGCAGAGCCATTCTCTTCAACCGACAACTTCCTGACGAATGAAGGTTCCTTTAAGGGATGTCATCCAAGATGGCGTCCCTTCAATTCCGAATGTCTGATAGGATTCTATCAGCCAATCGGAATTAAGGTAGAAAAAATCTGATTGGCTGATGCAATCAGCCAATCAGATTGAAGTTCAATCCGATTGGCTGATCCAATCAGCCAATCGTATTGAGCTTGCATTCTATTGGCCGATCGGAACAGCCAATAGAATGCAAGCTCAATACTCAATAGTTTAGAATAGGGTAGGGCATTTTTTTATTTTGGGGGGATTTTTTATTTTATTAGGGGGCTTAGATTAGGTGTAATTAGTTTAAACATCTTGTAATTCTTTTCTTTTTTTGTAATTTAGTGTTTGGTTTTTGTATTATAGTTTATTTTATTGTATTTTAAGTTAGCTAATTGTATGTAATTTATTTAATTAATTTAATGATAGTGTAGTGTTAGGTGTATTTGTAACTTAGGGTAGGATTTATTTTACAGGTAATTTTGTACTTATTTTAACTAGGTAGCTATTAAATAGTAATTAACTTCTTAATAGCTATTGTACCTAGTTAAAATAAATACAAAGTTGCCTGTAAAATAAATATAAATCCTAAAATAGCTACAATGTAATTGTTAATTATATTGTAGCTATATTAGGGTTTATTTTCTAGGTAAGTATTTAGTTTTAAATATGATTATTTTAGTTAATTTTAGGAATATTATTTCATTTAATTTAAATTATATTTATGTTAGGGGGGTGTTAGGGTTAGGGTTAGAGTTAGGTTTAGGGGTTAATAATTTTATTATAGTAGCGGCGACGGTGCAGGTGGGAGATTAGGGGTTAATAATTGTAGGTAGGTGGCGGCGATGTTAGGGAGGGCAGATTAGGGGTTAATACTATTTATTCTAGTGTTTGCGAGGCGGGAGTGCGGCGGTTTAGGGGTTAATACATTTATTATAGTGGCGGCGAGGTCTGGTCGGCAGATTAAGGGTTAATAATTGTAGTTAGGTAGCGACGACGTTGGGGGGGGCAGATTAGGGATTAATATATATAATATAGGGGTCGGCGGTGTCCGGGTCAGCAGATTAGGGGTTAAAAATTTTTATTAGAGTGGCGTTGATGTGGGGGGGGGGGCCCGGTTTAGGGGTACATAGGTAGTTTATGGGTGTTAGTGTACTTTGTAGCACAGTAGTTAAGAGCTTTATATTCACGAGTTAGCCCATAAAGCTCTTAACTACTGACTTTTTTTGGCGGTAGGAGTCTTGTCGGTAGAGGGTCTACCGCTCACTTCTTCCAAGACTCCAAATACCAGCATTAGGCAGATCCCATAGAAAAGATAGGATACACAATTGGCGTAAGGGGATCTGCGGTAGCCTGGAGTCGCGGTGAGGAAGTGAGCGTTAGACCCTTTCCTGCCCAACTCTATACCAGCGGGTGCTAGTAAAATACTTTATTAAAAATGAATACTGCATAAATATGATTTTTTATATTTTGAGCTACTTGACTTTAAAGGGCTCCAATGCCCTTCTATGTATGTCTATATATGTATTTATGTTTATATGTGTATATATATCTGTAAATACACATATACACATATAAATACATACGCACACACATATATGCATATAAATGTATACATTTACATAGACACGTATATGTATGAATTTATATGTTAAATCACCTTGCAGTCTGTCCTTTTTTTCCCTAACACCTGAGACCTCATATCTTTGAGCCCTTCTTTATGCAATATTTTTTTTAAATAATCTTTATTAGACAGTGTTATTATAAGTGTAACTGTACTGTAAAATGTATTTTTTACGTGTTTTGTTCAACTTTCAGTCGTAACAGTTAATTAGAGCTCTGAGTAATGCTAACCCGAGGCGAGATAAATTAAATTGCGCACAAGTGAACATGTTTACTTGCAACCTGTAATACATGCACTACTTCTGATGCGCTCAAATTGCTGCAATAAACCCTGTTTTGCTTGTGCGCAATCTAGCATTTACTGCTATGTGATGGTCCAATTTTAGGTTTCTTCTGTTACTCAAATATATTCTTGGAGTCTGGTTTTCCCTCTTGTTTAAACAAAAAAGAAGTAGATTCGGTTTCTTGATCAGAGACTCACTCTTGATCATGTGAAAATACTTCACCCTTTAGAGTATAAATTAGAAGAAACATTACTTGGAACATACTTCTTAAAAGACTTAGATTTACTTAAATCAGCTAAGTTAGTAGAGAGATTAACAGAAACCACCTTTTTATGCCTACTTGGGGGGGGGCATGATAACATCCCAGATAGAGTAGAGCGTACAAAATCTTAAACCTCCCCTCTGTAGAACAAACAGAGATAGGACAGATACCTTAGAAACAAGAGCAGCATTAGGCTGATCAGAATGCATAAGATGAACCGTCCATTATTTGCATAGCTGAGCAGGGGGAATTATATCAACCTCTTTGCAATAGATTCATCCGGGCAAATAGGACCTGGACCGAGGGCCCAGCATCTAAGGGGCCCACAAATGGCATCTTAATGACTCCTGGTCTGCTGCTTAAGCTGGAGTTGATAGCTGCCCTATTAATTACTAAGCAGTTAAGTGTGAGTTTAGTGGGGGCCCTGGCCCCAGAGTGGGGGTCTTGTGCCTGGATGTTGGGTTTGTTGTTTGGGGGGCCTGTCAAGGGTCTGCCACTTTGAGGGCTATAGAGTGTGGGGTCTGGCCCTGGAGGTTGGGGGGGGCCTCTTACTGGCCCTTGATGTTGAGGGTCCTGTCCATGGAGGTTGGGGGCCTGGTGGGGGCAGGGCAGGGAGGCTACTATGTTCATGTGCATAAATTTCAATAAACTTGGGTCAGTGTAAGACAGTGGGGGTCCTTCCCTAATTTTTGCCCGGGGCCCTGATTGGTTTCGGTCCGCCCCTGAATAGATTAACTAAATATTAGTCACAAAGACAAGACTAGTTTCAAGTGGGGAGGGGTTTTTAAGGGCTCTGGGGGGTTTGGGATCTTTGCCTCCTCCTAGTGGTCAGGAGTATAATTCCCAGGAGAAATGGATTGTGGACTCTCTCCACCTTTATGAAAGAAATAGATATGCAGTTATATTTCATCTGAAAACCAAAATAATTTATTATTTTATAATAATATTTTTCTTTATATGCATTTGATAACCCAATGTACTGATAGCTCAAGCAAACCAGGACATTCGGAGGAGGGGACTACTAAAAGCACAGTGGGTTAATAAGTAAAGATGGATGTCCTTCCCGTTTGAAGGTTGTCTGTTTTTATATTTCTGTCTGTGCATTATTAAAACGCTAATTTTGCGATTTTTTCTAAATACTACATTTGAGTCCGGATGCGCATATTTTATTTTCTCTTGTAGATTGTAGCTTCTATCATACTAGATTAGGTTCAAAGGATGCCTTTGTAAAGAAAGTCGCACCGGACAATTGTGAATTGGACATTTGATTGGTGAAATAATTTTAAATGATATTTGATATTATTTTAATATTTTATTGACTTTTTATATAGTTTTGTTGAGAGCTTTTCTCCTTTTATGCTGTGTTGTTCATTTCTCTCCAACATATATTTTGTAGTTATTATTACTTCTATTTTTTTTTTTTTTCATTTGTATCCCTGAAGGAGGTCTGCTAGCGCTATTTTAGTATTTTAGTTACTCATAATAACATTATCTGATAAAAAATATTTTTCAAAAATTGCACAACAAAGTTATAAGGTCTCAATGTTTATATATGTCTACATATGTTTTTATATGTGTATATACACTCACAGGCCACTTTATTAGGTACAACTTGCTAGTACCGGGTTGAACACCCTTTTGTGTTCAGAACTGCCATATTTCTTTGTGGCATAGATTCAACAAGGTGTTGGAAACATCCCTCAGACATTTTTTTTTTATTATTATTTATTATAATTTTTATTTGAATTTTAAACATACAAATGCTCAAAATCACATGACAACAACTTAATAAAAGTCTCCTTAAATAAAGTAAAATCCAATGTTTGAATAAACAGTCATTTTTGTTGATCTTCTTTTCTTCTGTATGGAATTGGTATGACATGGAGGACGTAATGATAACTTCAAGTTACAAAAATTGAATCAACGTATAACATTGAAATCAAACTTAACAAAGAAACTTACACTTGCAAAAAAATTATGCACCACAGTCTCCTGAACATAAAGCTAGAGAAACAGGTAATTCAAATGTTATGTACTGGATTCAATATGACATATTTGTCCCAATATTTTAGTGGGTGGGTGTCTTGTGACTTCTATATGAGTCCCAGAAGAACATCATATCCAAATTTAGGTTTAACCTATTCGTTTTAAAAAATTAGTAGCGTTCCAACAACATCATGTTTTGTACCTTATCTCTACATGAATCTATCGTCGGTATACTTGTTTTTTTCCAGAGTGATGCTATAAGTTGTTTAGCTGTGTTAATCATTATTTGTGCCAAGTTTCTTTTTATCACACACTTTATCTCATTTGGGGTGTTAAAGAGACCCACTAATGGGGTAGGTTTAATATTACTAGATAAGGTTAAATTGATTTCCTTAAATATTGCTCTCCAAAAATCCTTTATTGGATGACAGGACCACCATATATGTTCCATATTCCTCTAGCTGTGTTACACCTCCAACATCTATCCGAGGCATCTTGGAAAAGGTATTTGATTCAACTTGGTGTTAAATACCAGTGAAATACTATTTTGTAAGTAGCTTCTAAAGTTGCGTCAAATGCGCTGAATGTGCTGTGCTCCTGAAAATGGTTTTCCAATCTTTTTGTGTATAAGTGACTGCAAGATTTTGCTCCCTCTAATATACTTATGGATATTGGGTGAAGTGGCAGTTAGGATATAGTTGTAAGTACGGGATATTATCGCTCTGTGTGGAAGATTGGTGCCACATATTTCTTCGAATTTAGTAAGGGGTCTCAGAAATTCCCTTCTAACTTTGTGTGTATTTATGAAATGGTTAACTTGATGGAATCTTAACTAAGATTTAAAGAATCCCTTACAGTTTCTTCAATCTCTGATCTTGGTTTCATCCTGGACAAGTGAAGTAACATGTGTATAGGAATAATCCTTTTGATACCAAGGTCTGAATCTAGAGGTTGCTTCAGGCCCTCCACAATGGTTTGACAATACTGGAGTCAGCGGAGAATATGGGCTAGAAATACCTGTTGTGTGTTTGCATATTTATTTCCAGTCTAGAAAAGTATCAGATATTGTGGATATGTCAATTTTGTGTACCTCAGACATAAATTTAGGTATCCAACAAGCACCCCCTAATTTTGGAATGTCAGTCAAATTATGTTCAATCTGGATCCAGTGTTTTAAGTTATTTGAGTCATTTCTACACCATTCAACGATTCTCTGTAGAGAAATAGCTTTTTTATATAAATATAAGTTTGGGACACCAAGGCCCCCTAATTCTTTGTGTGTATACATAGTTAATTTGTTGATCCGGGGTGACTTATTATTCCAAATATAATTATTTATAATAGTTTGTAATTTATGCATGTATGTTTCAGTGTGAATGAGAGGTAGTGTTTGAAGAATATATAACATTTTTGGCAGTATCATCATTTTTGTAGAGTTTATTCGACCTATCCATGAGGTGTTTTTTGATGACCAGGAAGCGGTCAATCCAGAAATGTCAGATACCAACTTTGTGTAGTTGGTAGTAGGTATTTTATCTATTTGATTAGTCAGCTGGACTCCTAGATATTTTATATATTTCTGCTGGATGAAAAAAGAACTACTACTTCTAAGTTCATTAACGTCTGCCTCAAGCATGTTTAAGGTTAGTATGTCCAATTTATTTACGTTAACTGAGAAGTTTGAGGCATCGCCATACGACTTCAGTTCAGCAAGAACCATGGAGAGAGATACCAAAGGAGTGGAAAGGGTCATTAGCACATCATCATCAAACATCGATAATTTAATTTTTATGCCTCTTATATTACTATTGTGTCTGATCTTTATTGCTAAGGTTTCTAATGAGAGAATGGACAATAAAGGCGAGAGGGGACAACCTTGTCTCATGCCATTTCTAATTTCAAATTGTTCTGAAAGAGTGCCGTTAATATGAATCTGAGTTGAAGGGAAAGAATAAAGGGCCAACACCCTATGACTAAAGGTAAGAAGGAAATTCAATTTTACTAGATTGGTTTCTAGAAAAGTCCAATCCAACCTATCAAACGCTTTTTCAGTGTCTATTGATAGTAGGATTGATGGTATGTTATTTTTATTAATATATTCTAGTATGTCTAAAATTTTAAAAGTATTATCCTTGACCTCACTCCGTGGCCCAAAACTCCCCTGATCCGGAGAGACCAAAGAAGGCAAAATTCTGTTAAGTCTTGCCGCCAAAATTTTTTCAAAAATTTTTAGGTCAATATTTAGGAGCGAGATTGGTCGATAGTTAGCTGGAGTTTCGTTCTTTTTTCCAGGCTTAAGAAGAACTGTGATAAATACTTGTGAAATTGTGTCAGGAAAGCAACTACCATTATCTATCTGATAGAAAGACTTCAATAAATGAGGGATTAGCAGATGGCTGTACAATTTGTAATAAGAGCCAGAGAAGCCATCGGGGCCAGGAGCTTTATCTAATTTCAAAGTTCTGATAGCATCACTTATTTCTCTTATAGAGATTGGGGCCTGTAAAACTGCCCTATCTTCTAAAGATATAGAAGGCACTTGGATATGTTCCAAATAAGCGTTGCATCTATCATAGTGATCAATTTGAGATCTACTGGGGAAAAGATTATATAACGAGTGGTAGTAGTTTCTAAATAATTCAGCAAGTTGCTTTGTGTCCTCTACTTCAGTCCCAACCAGTTTATTAATGGAATATATGTATGTTTTAGCCTGTTTGGTCTTTAGAGACCTAGCTAATGGTCGCCCTGGCTTGTTAGCATTGGCGTAGAATTTTTGTTTTAATTTAAAGGCTAGAGATTGTTTTTTTATATGTAAATGAGAAGATATCTTTTCTCTATAAAAATTCAATTGCTGTTGGAGTTTTCCGTCAGATGGGTACATTTTATGTAAATAATCTAGATGAGAGATTTCTTTAGCTATATGTGTATATTCTTCTCTCAGTTTTCTTTTGTTTTTAATAGCCTTAAGCTTGATCATAATCCCACTAATATAACTTTTATGTGCTTCCTATATAGTGGCGGGCTTAATATCTTTGTGAGTATTAGTGGTGAATTTTTTTTTTAATTCCTGTTCACAGATTTTGTTATTTTCAGGATCTAGCAACAGAGAGACATCTAATTTCCACATAAATTATCTTATGGGAGCCGAGGGCCATAAAAGTTTACATTTATTCATAGAGTAGTCAGACCAAGCCGTGTATGAAATATTTGTTTGTGACTAGAGATAGTGTTATATGGTCAAGCAAGATGTTGTCTATTCTGAAGTATGTTTAATTTGGACTAGAAAAAAAAGTGTAATCTCTTTTCTTTGGGTTGGCTATCCTCCAAGGATCATGTAGACCCAGTGTCTTCATAAAGTTCCACAGTGATTTAACCCCTTAATGACCGAGGACGTGCAGGGTACGTCCTCAAAAAAAAGGCAGTTAACGCCTGAGGACGTACCCTGCACGTCCTCGGTTTGGAAAGCAGCTGGAAGCGATCCTGCTCGCTTCCAGCTGCTTTCCGGTTATTGCAGTGATGCCTCGATATCGAGGCATCCTGCAATAACCATTTGTAGCCATCCGGTGCAGAGAGAGCCACTCTGTGGCCCTCTCTGCACCGGACATTAACGGCTACGTTCGTTGGTGGGTGGGAGCCGGTATGGGAGGTGGGTGGCGGCCATCGATGGCCTTTGTGATGCGGAGGGGGGCGGGATCGGGGGCGGGGACGACCGGGGGGACGCGCACGGACGCGCGCGCGTGCACGGGGAGGCCGGGCGGGCGCGTGCACGGGGAGGGAGCGGGTGGGAACCACTACCTACAGAAAATGTTTATGTTAGAAGTGGGGATCAAAGGGGTTAATATGGTTTTTTTGGTGATCGGTTTGGCTGGTGGGGTATTGGACTGTGGGGGGGAAGCTACACTACAGAAACAAAAAGTAAAACATAAAAAATAAAACATTTTTATTTGCAAACTGGGTACTGGCAGACAGCTGCCAGTACCCAAGATGGCCCCAATAAGGCAGAGGGGGAGGGTTAGGGAGCTATTTTGGGGGGATCAGGGAGGTTGGGGGCTAAGGGGGGACCCTACATAGCAGCATATGTAAATATGCTTAAAAAAAAATTTTTTTTTTTTTTTTTATACCTTTTATTTTAGTACTGGCAGACTTTCTGCCAGTACTTAAGATGGCGGGGACAATTGTGGGGTGGGGGAGGGAAGAGTGCTGTTTGGGAGGGATCAGGGGGTGGGATGTGTCAGGTGGGAGTCTGATCTCTACACTAAAGCTAAAATTAACCCTGCAAGCTCCCTACAAACTACCTAATTAACCCCTTCACTGCTGGCCATAATACACATGTGATGCGCAGCAGCATTTAGCGGCCTTATAATTACCAAAAAGCAACGCCAAAGCCATATATGTCTGCTATTTATGAACAAAGGGGATCCCAGAGAAGCATTTAAAACCATTTGTGCCATAATTGCACAAGCTGTTTGTAAATAATTTTAGTGAAAAACCTAAAGTTTGAAAAAGTGAACAATTTTTTTTTATTTGATTGCTTTTGGCGGTGAAATGGTGGCATGAAATATACCAAAATGGGCCTAGATCAATACTTGGGGTTGTCTACTACACTACACTAGAGCTAAAATTAACCCTAGAAGCTCCCTACATGCTCCCTAATTAACCCATTCACTGCTGGGCATAATACACGGTTGGTGCGCAGTGGCATTTAGCAGCCTTCTAATTACCAAAAAGCAAAGCCAAAGCCATATATGTCTGCTATTTATGAACAAAGGGGATCCCAGAGAAGCATTTACAACCATTTATTCCATAATTTCATGAGTTGTTTGTAAATAATTTCAGTGAGAAACCTAAAGTTTGTGAAAAAATTTGTGAAAAAGTAAAATAATTTTTTTATTTGATCGCATTCGGCGGTGAAATGGTGCCATGAAATATACCAAAATGGGCCTAGATCAATACTTTGGGATGTCTTCTAAAAAAAAATATATACATGTCAATGGATATTCAGAGATTCCTGAAAGATATTAGTGTCCCAATGTAACTAGCGCTAATTTTGAAAAAAAGTGGTTTGGAAATGGCAAAGTGCTACTTGTACTTATAGCCCTATAACTTGCAAAAAAAGTAAAGAACATGTAAACATTGGGTATTTCTAAACTCAGGACAAAATTTAGAAACTATTTAGCATGGGTGTTTTTTGGTGGTTGTAGATGTGTAACAGATTTTGGGGGTCAAAGTTAGAAAAAGTGTGTTTTTTTCCATTTTTTCCTCATATTTTATAATATTTTTTATAGTAAATTATAAGATATGATGAAAATAATGGTATATTTTGAAAGTCCATTTAATGGCAAGAAAAACGGTATATAATATGTGTGGGTACAGTAAATGAGTAAGAGGAAAATTACAGCTAAACACAAACACCACAAAAATGTAAAAATAGCCTTGGTCCCAAACGGACAGAAAATGGAAAAGTGCTGTGGTCATTAAGGGGTTAAGGGTATTTTTGGCAATACGTATCTTTGGGTTAGAGCTATCTAATTTGGGAATCATAGGAGTATTAAAGTCCCCTAGCATTATTAATTGGCCTATACATATATCCTGAATTTGTGCTACTAGGGATTTGAAGAAGGGGGCTATTTTTTTTTTATTAGCGGCATAGATATTTTTTAAAGTTACTGGGTTATTATGTATGAGACCACTCAAAGCTAGAAATCTACCCTCTTTGTCCTTTTTCTGATCGATTAATTTAAATGGAATTGATCTATGTATTAAGATGCTAACCCCATTCATTATTTTGTTATTATGAACACTGTGAAAATGTTGAGGATAAGCACTGTGCATATATTTAGGGATAGCACTTCTTTTAAAGTGAGTCTCTTGCAACCCCACTATATTGCCTCCTGTATATAGGATATCTCTGAATGCCAAGGAATGTTTATGAGGGATATTAAACCCTTTTACATTTTGAGATATGTCACTACCATATTGTATGTTTAAGACAATTCACAGTTAAAAACCTGTTATCAAACATCCAACTTCTGTAGTATATTCTCTGCAAGGTCAATGAATAACAAAAAATAACATCCGTAACATGTTGAACTCTTATTATACAAATATATAACTAATTAAACATTATAAAAAATATGAGCCTATTCATAAAAATACCAGTTATGGGTAACACTTATATTAAACTTCTAACAGATGTCCAAAAAAAATTACCATAATTGACTACTACTTTAAACCTTGTACAAGTAAAGATACCGGTAGAACCTCAACCTGGTGTCATCTGGATACTTTTGGGGGGTTGCAGTCTAGACCTCCGACATTGGGCCAATTGCCATTCTTTGCATTGGGGTAAAGGTCCTGGGGATGTGATGGTGCTTGCTACGGGTCTTTTGCGTGAGTCCGTATCCACGGTAGGAGGTGGAATTTCCAATTTGCAGCAGAACTCTTCTATATCTGAGGCTGAGGAGCAGGTGGCCCGCCTGTTTTTCCATATGGCTACCAATTGAAAGGGGTAGCTCCATCTGTAATTAACCCCTTAAGGACCAGCGACGTACCCTGTATGTCGCTGGCCTTTTTTTGGGACTTGATTGTTTTATAGCGCGGTCTTGCCACCACCGTTGAGACCGCTCTATTCCACAAAGCCTGCTGGAGGGAGGGCATTAATAGCGTGTTCTTGCTAGACCTGTGCTATTATGTCCTGAAAAAACCCTTAACGACCAGTGACATACAGGGTAAATTGTGGTCATTAAGGGGTTAATGTTTCTTGATTGTAGATGTTTCTTTTCTCCTAAACAATGTCCTAGGCGATCAGTCGGTGAAGAACTGTAGGGTAGAGCCTTCTTTTTGGATGGGAAATGTATCTTTGGCTGCTTCATTAGTTGTTCTTTTATTTGGTAGTTGGTGATCTTAACTATTATGTCTCGAGGAGGTGCATCTTCAGGGGGTTTTGGCCTCAACGCCCTGTGGGCTCTATCCATTTCCAATGGAGATGAATCATTCGTGTTTCTGAGTGTAGCTAATAGGGATTGAAGATATCCAGGTATCTCTGAAGTTTCCATTGATACTGGAATACCCTGTATTCTAATATTGTGTCTCCGGAATCGTTTTTCAAGATCTTCTACTTCTGTCTTCAAGTAGCTGAATGGTTTGATCTGGTTGATTTATATGCTTATTTACATTAGCTACATCAGTTGTATGAGCTTGTAAGTCTTCTTCTAGGCTGTCAACTCTGTTCCCTATTTCTAATATGTCTTTTTTAAGATCTGATATCTCTTCTTTTATGCATTGTTTTACTTGCATAATAAGAGTTGAAAAGTCCTGTTTTTATGGGATAGATAATAACACCGATTTGGGAACAGAAACCATGGAATTTTCTCCATCTGATTCTGAGGATAATGACGGTTGCTGTGATCTAAGAGAGAGTAATGTGGACTCTTTGGGTAGTTGTGAATTGGTTGCTTTAAAATAATTATCAACAGAGGGAGTTGAAGTCCCCCCAGTTCTATTTTGTTTCTCTTTCTGTGCATTTTTCCTGGGAGACATGGTTATTTTTATTTGTATATATTTCTCCCGAGTGAATCGGACTGTTTAACACAGATTCAATGATATATCCACAGCTAGGCTACGTTAACAGTGCCTTGTATTTTAAACTTTTGACTGATCCAGGGAACCTTATACTTCCTTCTCCTATTGCGAATGGTCGCCTGCTAGGATATTGACCTTTAATATTATTT
Source organism: Bombina bombina (assembly GCF_027579735.1). Lineage (NCBI taxonomy): Eukaryota > Metazoa > Chordata > Amphibia > Anura > Bombinatoridae > Bombina > Bombina bombina. The sequence goes on along the minus strand of NC_069500.1, from coordinate 967,594,399 downwards.
TATGTTTTCCAATGGCTGCGCCAATTTAACTGAACTATTATTATTATAAGTATTTGGCCGGCAAGCTGTCTGCTGTAGGCTGTGTTTATGCAGATCTTTGTGCTCCCAAAGGCAATCTCACGCCTCATGGGATTTTTCCCTTTTGAATTAAGCCGAGATCTTCGATCAGCAAGAAGAGCTGCTGATCCATGGGGATGTCGTTCCCTAAAGACCTGTTGAGCGCAGATTTTCCAAAGCTATCTGGCCAGAGGAATACTTGTTATTGCTGAATGCCAGAAGGTCAGGTTTTTGACACCAGTTTAGGCGGTAGTTTTAATGGAACATCTGATACGGAATAGGCATCACTACTGTTATTTCTTGGGTACTTAAGGTGCTGATAGGGCATTACATCCTGTTTTGCGCTGATTTAAGTGATTTTTAAGTACCGTCTCAACTACCTCTAGGGCTAGAGCATCGGAGCTCACCTAAAGTGCAGCCATCACCATCGAGTGCCTGCTCCACCCCCATCCCTCAGACATTTTGGTCCATATTGACATGATAGCATCACACAGCTGCTGCAGATTTGTCGGCTGGAAATCCATGATGCAAATCTCCCGTTCCACCACATCCCAAAGGTGCTCTATTGGATTGAGATCTGGTGACTGTGGAGGACATTGGAGTACAGTGAACTCATGTCATGTTCAAAAAACCAGTTTGAGATGATTTGAGCTTTGTGACATGGTGCATTATCCTGCTGGAAGTAGCTAACAGAAGAGGGGTACACTGTAGTCATAAAGGGATGGACATGGACAACAACAGTATTCAGGTAGGCCATAGCATTTAAACAATGCTCATTAGTTACTAAGGGGCCCAAAGTGTGCCAAGAAAATATCTCCCACACCATTACACCACCAGCCTGAACCATTGATACAAGGCAGGATGGATCCATGCTTTCATGCTGTTTATGCCAAATTCTGACCCTACCATCTGAATGTTGCAGCTGAAATCGAGACTCATCAGACAGGCACCGTTTTTCCAATATTCTTTTGTCGAATTTTTGTTAGCTTTTGTGAATTGTAGCCTCAGTTTCCTGTTCTTAGCTGACCCAGTAGATCAGCAGTTTTTGAAATACTCAGACCAGCCCATCTGGCACCAACAACCATGCCACGTTCAAAGTCACTTAAATCCCCATTCTTCTACATTCTGATGCTCTGTTTAAACTTTAGCAAGTCGTTTTCACCACATCTAGATGCCTAAATGCATTGAGTTGCTGCCATTTGATTGGCTGATTAGCAATTTGTGTAACCAAGCAGTTAAACAGGTGTACCTAATAAATTGGTCAGTGAGTGTATGTATTTACAAACATATACACATATAAGCATATCAATACATATGTTTATATATAAATATATATATATATATATATATATATATATATATATATATGTGTGTGTGTGTGTGTGTGTGTGTGTGTGTATTGGAGTCCTTTGCAGTTAAATACAGGGAGTGCAGAATTATTAGGCAAGTTGTATTTTTGAGGATTAATTTTATTATTGAACAACAACCATGTTCTCAATGAACCCAAAAAACTCATTAATATCAAAGCTGAATATTTTTGGAAGTAGTTTTTAGTTTGTTTTTAGTTTTAGCTATTTTAGGGGGATATCTGTGTGTGCAGGTAACTATTACTGTGCATAATTATTAGGCAACTTAACAAAAAAACAAATATAAACCCATTTCAATTATTTATTTTTACCAGTGAAACCAATATTACATCTCAACATTCACAAATATACATTTCTTACATTCAAAAACAAAACAAAAACAAATCAGTGACCAATATAGCCACCTTTCTTTGCAAGGACACTCAAAAGCCTGCCATCCATGGATTCTGTCAGTGTTTTGATCTGTTCACCATCAACATTGCGTGCAGCAGCAACCACAGCCTCCCAGACACTGTTCAGAGAGGTGTACTGTTTTCCCTCCTTGTAAATCTCACATTTGATGATGGACCACAGGTTCTCAATGGGGTTCAGATCAGGTGAACAAGGAGGCCATGTCATTAGATTTTCTTCTTTTATACCCTTTCTTGCCAGCCACGCTGTGGAGTACTTGGACGCATCTGATGGAGCATTGTCCTGCATGAAAATCATGTTTTTCTTGAAGGATGCAGACTTCATCCTGTACCACTGCTTGAAGAAGGTGTCTTCCAGAAACTGGCAGTAGGACTGGGAGTTGAGCTTGACTCCATCCTCAACCCGAAAAGGCCCCACAAGCTCATCTTTGATGATACCAGCCCAAACCAGTACTCCACCTCCACCTTGCTGGCGTCTGAGTCGGACTGGAGCTCTCTGCCCTTTACCAATCCAGCCACGGGCCCATCCATCTGGCCCATCAAGACTCACTCTCATTTCATCAGTCCATAAAACCTTAGAAAAATCAGTCTTGAGGTATTTCTTGGCCCAGTCTTGACGTTTCAGCTTGTGTGTCTTGTTCAGTGGTGGTAATCTTTCAGCCTTTCTTACCTTGGCCATGTCTCTGAGTATTGCACACCTTGTGCTTTTGGGCACTCCAGTGATGTTGCAGCTCTGAAATATGGCCAAACTGGTGGCAAGTGGCATCTTGGCAGCTGCACGCTTGACTTTTCTCAGTTCATGGGCAGTTATTTTGCGCCTTGGTTTTTCCACACACTTCTTGCGACCCTGTTGAATATTTTGAATGAAACGCTTGATTGTTCGATGATCACGCTTCAGAAGCTTTGCAATTTTAAGAGTGCTGCATCCCTCTGCAAGATATCTCACTATTTTTGACTTTTCTGAGCCTCTCAAGTCCTTCTTTTGACCCATTTTGCCAAAGGAAAGGAAGTTGCCTAATAATTATGCACACCTGATATAGGGTGTTGATGTCATTAGACCACACCCCTTCTCATTACAGAGATGCACATCACCTAATATGCTTCATTGGTAGTAGGCTTTCGAGCCTATACAGCTTGGAGTAAGACAACATGCATAAAGAGGATGATGTGGTCAAAATACTAATTTGCCTAATAATTCTGCACTCCCTGTAGATTAAAAAGCATATTTATTCAATGTTCATATTTAATAAAGTGTTATACTGTGTATTTACTGTAAATATTTCACATTCCATGTTCTGCAAAGTATTTATAAATAGCTATTCCTATATATAGCTGTTTATATCTATACCTATATATAATTATGTATATATTTCTATAATATGCTGTCCACTTACAAATAGAAGATGGAACACAGCTAATGTTCCTATTATTGTCTTATATATGTATATTTTGCAATCTTTATAGTATAGAACGCTAAGCAGTATTGATTGCTGTCATATTCTATTTTATGTTTTTATTATTTTATATGCCAATATCAGATGTTTATGTTGAGCTATAGTTGAGTCTCTACTTGTTAAAATTGGATACAAAAGTAAAAAAAGATGTGAAAGAAACATAATTTTAATTTTATATATATATAGGTATATTGTATCAAAATACAATTAGTTATATGTAGAAATATGTATTTATGAATAAATAGACCATGTTTTTCAATGTGAAGAACATTGGAATGTGAAATAATCATATTTTTGTGTCAGGTTAGAGCACTTTAGAATATGCAATGGTGTTTGCCTGTGAGGTTTTTTGCTCCATTGACTTTTATGGGGGAATACGATAATGTGCGAGCAACTTTCTTTATGGGAACTCCCACACCTGAGTAGGACATGGCCCATTTAAATCTAGGTGTGCAGCATTAAATATGTTTTTCAGATGACAGTAATAAGAAACCGAATAATTACTCTATAGTACAGTGCTTGTTTGAGTCCATTATTTTACAGGAATGCAAATATTTATTTTCACCTCTAAGCTTGATTTGCAGTGCCAATTGACACAATAGAGTTTTTAAAATGTATCCTTGTATCAACTGCATTTGAATGTCAGCTAAATTAATAAACATTCTACTTCTAGAGACATTTATTTGGCCATATCAACAAAAAATACTTTGTGAAGTTAGATTTTGTTTATAGTTACAGAGCTTAATGAAGGTCATTGCAGTTCTCATGCAAAATACATCTGGGTTACCATGATGAACTAAGTCCACATTGTTTCTATAATTTAAAAAAAAAAAAATTACCTCAGATTACAAAGATGCTTCCCCCCCACCCAATATCAAACTATGTTAAAAGTGGGTTTTTTAATTCAGCTAAACCCCCTACAGTGTAAATTTTGCAGTTACTTATTTTCTATTGCAAGAAAAAAAAAAGATGGATAAACAAAAGGGGAGCAACATTTTTGCCTCTAGCAAATTTACAAAGAGAAACTTCTTCCTGCATTCTCCAGGCCAGATTACGAGTGGCAAGCTTACAGTTAAGCGCAAGCGATATCTGGTTTATCGCGGCTGTTTGCTCACCTCAGAAGGAGTGCTCGTATTACAAGTTGAAAGGAAATGCGAACATGTGAGCGCAATCATGATTTATGCTAAAATGATTACAGCAACCTCACAGCTCTGGCTAACTGTTTTGCAATACAAAAAGTGTAAAAAAACACACATTAAAAATACATTTAAAAGTACAGTTACACTCATAATAACACTATCTAATAAAAATTATTTAAACAAAAAATATTGCACAAAAAAGTTATAAGGGCTCAAAGATATGAGGTCTCAGGTGTTAGAAAAAAAAAGGGGAGGCAGAGTACTTTAACAAAGAGATACATAAATATACATGTCCAAATATGTATGTATATATATATATATATATATATATATATATATATATACATACAGGGCTCAAAATTTCAGATCGTAAACTACTAGCCAGGCCAAAATGTTATTCGCCACTTCTGATATTACCCACTACCTGTCCACACCACCCCCACTACTCCACCCACTCGTTTATATGCTTAGTCATTGTAAAACACAAAAATAAGTGCATAGCAGTTAGCAACATCAACTTGGTGGTTCTGGGTAAAACAACAGCTGGATAGAAATAGGAAGTGAGAGAGTGGAGAAACATAGTGCTGACAGTCATGGAAATTTTCTTTTAATAATTATTTCCTCTCCCTTCTCTCTAAACTCTTTCTCCCCTCCTCTCTTCTTACCCCCTCCCTTATCTCTCAAGCCATATCTTCTCTTTACACTCTCTTTTCCCTCTTTTTTTCCCCCACTCTCTCTTAAATCTATCTTCCTCTCCACTTTTACTTTTCGTCTCCAATCTCTCTCTGCTCCTGTTTATCATCCCAGAACTAACATTCTAAGCACTAATTATTTTCCTACAGCCCTAGAGGAATAACATATCCTTGCCCTTTCTAGGATATGTAATATCCCTTCAGAAAATATTTTTAGCACACAGCCCAAAATGTGTGTTTGTCAATGCTGCAATAGTAGTGTACATTTTTTTTCACTCACTAAATTTCCACTCGCCAATGGCTAGTAAAGAGTGGAAGTTTTGAGCCCTGATATATATACAGTATACACACATATATATATATATATATATATATATATATGTTCCAAAACTCCAGCACAACCCACCAGCAGTCAACTGCCTGGGTGCAATAATGCAAAGTGATAGCCAAAAAAAAAAATTGCACTAACAGGACTTTTTCAATAAGTAAACAATATACTTTAATGTAACATTTTCAGGGATCTTGTCCCCTTCGTCAGCATAACCGGTGAGGAAAAAACACACCATTTATAGTGAATACTAAACAAACATATCTCATACCAAGCGTGTAAGTGGCGCCATAGTTTCGTGCTGGAACGCATCCTGCATTCCACTGTCTCTCAGGACCGGAAGTGTAAACACATCACTTCCAGAATTGTATATTGTAACATATCGTAGTATACAAAATCAAACAACATTTCACAATGTATACAAGGTATATAAAATTATCACACAAGAGTGTAGAACATAAACATGTCTTACAGAAAAAGCTATGTGTATAATTATAAACAAATGATTATCCCATCAATCCGATGAGCCATTCTGTTACCATGGAAACCAAAGTATACATTAAACTACTACCGTCATGTACTAGTACTGATCGGTATTGTCACAGCCAAGTGATGCTAAATTTATCTAATGCCAGTATCTCAAGTGATCAAATATTTCACAAGTGTTGTTTTCTATTTTACAGGTGTTGCTTTATATTTGACAAGTGTTGTTTTTATATTTGTGCAGTTGATGAATAATATTCAAAAAAATATCAATACCTGTCTTAAAATCAACCAACAAGTTGATGTATCCTGTATTAATAGCCACCATCTATACATTAATGGTAGGCATATACAGGTGACTAATTCAGAATATGCTTAGATAAATATAGCAGCTGTCCTACCTTAACTCATAGAAGGAATCTACCCACTGGGGCGCATAGCCTTACTGGCTAGGTCAAAATATTACTGCCCATAGTGATGAATTGTAGGTATATGCAGTTAAGGTAGGACAGACATTTACAGACATAAACACATATACATATATATGTACACAAATATAGAGATATATATAAGTGCATTGGAGCCCTTTACAGTTAAGTAGCTAAAAATATGTAAAAACATATTTATGCAAAAATTATATCTAATAAAGTGTTTTATAATGTATTTAATGTAAATATTTCACATTCCTATGTTCTTCACATAGGGGAATACGTTCTATGTATTTTTAAATAGATATTCCTATCTATCATATATCTATCTATCTAATTTTATATAAGTCCTAGTTATAGCGCACTCTCACCTACAGGTCAGCTGCCAGGGTGCCAACCGGTTAATGCACGAAATAGAAGGAGGCACTCACTGGTTACTTCAAAAGTGATTTAATCCGACAAACAAAAGTTCAAACAGTGCAGTTTAAATAGTAGTACTCTGAATACAAAATAATATAGATGTTAGCTTGATAAAAACAATGAAATTAAATATTAATAAAAAATAATAATATTATATGGAACAATTGGATAATCTCACATAAGTCTCTAATAGTCCATATACGAAAGGCGCAACCAAATGGATGTATAAAATTCCCAATCCAGCTCTTGTATGTAACACTTGCATGGATATATGGCAGCTTCTCTTCATCTTTGCCAATTCTGTAAGTGTCAAGACACAAAAGAGGGTGCCTCATGTTTGCATCAATAGGTCAATCAGTAGACAGCACAAAATTAAGTACAAGGTACTGACATATAGTAGCAGCACCCCAATGTGCTGGTAGATACCTTCTGGAGTCTTACAGTGCTGCAGCTGACTGATCCCCGGTAACTGGAACTTGCAAGGGAGCGGTGTTACATCAATCGCCAGTTGCTTATTATAAAAGCAACTTTAATTAAACCAACATTTAAAGTGCACAACAAAGATAAGGGTTCAGACTACAAACTAGAACCCCCCCCCCATCTGAAGTTTGGCTCTTTGAGCTTATCAGGTTAGTGCAAGTACAAAAACTGTTTACTTTCAACTCATAATACGAGTGGAACCCAACAAGCTTACCTCTAGCACAGTTAATGCTCGAGTGGGGGCGTTAATTGGCCCTTAGTGGGGGCTATTCTGGGTAGATATAAGACTGCAGCAGTCATTTAGGGCAGACACGATATGTAGTGTCCCAGGTTGGGGTAAAGAGTCCCCTGAAACAGCACAATTGTCTTTTGTTCTGTCTTGCTACTGTGTAAGCTAAAATTGGTGTTAGTTGTAAGTAAAAATGCCATTGACATAAAAAAGTACATTGGGGCTAATAGTTGATTGCAGTGGGTATGTGGCAGCATAAGGGTTAATAGTTAGGGATGGGCGAATGTTTCGCAACATTCGAAAAACGGCACGAATTTTAACACATTCGTTCGTTCGAATCGAATTTCGAATGTTTACATAACATTCTAACATTCGATTTTTGAATGTTCGGTTTCGAATTTTACGATTACATTCGAAAATATACTTTTCGAAAAATTCGAATTTAGATTGTAATAGTATTGCTAATGCTTTTTCTTTAAATGTAATATTCGAATTATGCAATATTCGAATTCGAAAAATTTGAATTTAGATTGTAATAGTATTTCTAATGCTTTTTCTTTAAATGTAATATTCGAATTATGCAATACGTGTATTCGAATTCGAAAAATTCGAATTTAGATTGTAATAGTATTTCTAATGCTTTTTCTTTAAATGTAATATTCGAATTATGCAATATTCAAATTCGAAAAATTTGAATTTATATTCGAATTCGAAAAATTCGAATTTATATGTTTGTAATAGTATTTCTAATGCTTTTTTTAAATGTAATATTCGAATTATGCAATATTCTATATGGAAACATTCGAAATGATATATTTGTATCTATTATGTATCAATTTACTAGATTCCCGCCCTACCACATGAACTATTGAACTTCTGAATAGTATTTGTTAAATAGAATGTTGAATTCGAAATTTCGAATGTGGACATTCGATATAATTATAAACATTCGAATTCAAAAGTGACATTCGAAAACTGTAAATAACATTCGATTTTCGAATTTTTAAGAATATTCGTTCTTATCGACATTCGGATTTAGAATTCGAATTTCGGTAATAACATTCGTTCTACATTCGAAATTTGAAAATTTACACATTCGCCCATCCCTATTAATAGTTAGATACTTGCAGTGCGTATGTGGCGGTATAGGGGTTAATATTTAAATTCTTGCATAGGGGTTAATAGTTAGATACTTACGGTGGGGTATATGGCAGCAAAGGGGTTTATAATTAGCGACATAGGGGTTAATAGTTGATAGCAGTGGGTATGTGGCGGTATAGGGGTGAATAGTTAGTTGATGGCAGTGGGTATGTGGCGGTATAGGGGTGAATAGTTAGATACTTGCAGTTTGTATGTGGCGGCATAGGGGTTAATAGTTAGATACTTGCGGTGGGTATATGTTGACATAGGGGTTTATAGTTAGTGACATAGGTTAATAGTTAGTTAATGGCAGTGGGTATGTGGCGGCATAGAAGTTAATAGTTAGATACTTGAGGTGTGTATGTGGTGGCATAGGCATAGGGGTTAATAGTTATATACTTGCGGTGGGTATGTGACGGCATAGGGGTTAATAGTAGATACTTGCTGTGGGTATGTGGCGGCATAGAGGTTTAAAGTTTGCGACATAGGGGTTAATAGTTAGTTGATGGCAGTGGGTATGTGGTGGTATAGGGGTTAATAGTTAGATACTTGCGGTGCGTATAGGGTGACATAGGGGTTAATAGTCAGAAACTTGCGGTGGGTATGTGGTGGCATAGAGTTTATAGTTTGTGACATAGGGGTTAATAGTTAGTTAATTGCGGTGGGTATGTTGCGGAATAGGGGTTAATAGTTAGATACTTGCCGTGTGTATGTGGCAGCATAGGGGTTAATATTTAGATACTTGCAGTGGGTATAAGGCGGCATAGGGGTTTATAGTTAGCAATATAGGGGTTAATAGTTAGTTGATTGCGGTAGGTATGTGGTGGCACAGGGGTTAATAGATAGATACTTGTGGTGGGTATGTGGTGGCATAGGGGTTAATAGGATAGTACTTGCAGTGGGTATGTAGCAGTTTAAATCTTTATTAGAGTAGTGTTAGTTAGTAGTGTTGTGGGGTACTTCGGTTTAGGGGTATTAGGATTAGTGGTTAGGTAGACAGCAGTTATATTCTAGGGATCCTTTTGCAATACATCGCCAATATAGAGCTTGATAAATATGCTGTCGGAACCAATTTATCGACTGTTTCCAATGATGCGCTATACCTCAATATCGGAAGCCGGACTCCAGCTGCCGAAAAAAATCTTTGCATCCCATAGAAAGTAATAGAAGCCGTTAATCGATAAATTATACCAGGTTTCCAATGAAAGTGCAAACCGTTAATAGACTGCTGGAGGCTGTAAATGCATTGAGAAATATTACACCCAGCTCAACTAGGTGTAAAAGAGGAAAATTGTGCTTTTTGAGACCTATTTTCTATTGAAATTATAAAACTTGTAAATAATGCAAGTGTTTTAATGTAGAAATAAATTGTTATAAGTAATATTTACTGTTGTCTCATGTATAGAAATAGTTGAACTTATATTCTAATAGAAATATCAGTATATATTTAAATATAAATTCAATGGTAGAAAAAAGGAAAATGACAGAAAAAAGATAAAGAATAGGGAAAAGAAAAGGATTCCTTAGCCAGCACTTCTCATATAATACACCATAAAATAATATCAGACTAGTGGTATCTAGCACTCACACGGAACCAGACCCAAAAAGGCAAAGAATCAAAATACACTGAGTTGATACAATGAAGTGAACAATTTATTGACTAAACAAATATGTCATAAGAATATGATAATAACTAGGGATGGGCGAATGTGCAAATTTTCGAATTTCGAATGTAGAACGAATGTTATTACCGAAATTCGAATTCTAAATTCGAATGTCGATAAGAACGAATATTCTTAAAAATTCGAAAATCGAATGTTATTTACAGTTTTCGAATGTCACTTTCGAATTCGAATGTTTATAATTATATTGAATGTCTACATTCGAAATTCCAATTTTTTGAATTCGAATATAAATTCGAATTTTTCGAATTCGAATATAAATTCGAATTTTTCGAATTCGAATATAAATTCAAATTTTTCGAATTCGAATATTGCATAATTCGAATATTACATTTAAGAGCATTAGAAATACTATTACAATCTAAATTCGAATTTTTCGAATTCGAATACACGTATTGCATAATTCGAATATTACATTTAAAGAAAAAGCATTAGAAATACTATTACAATCTAAATTCAAATTTTTCGAATTCGAATATTGCATAATTCGAATATTACATTTAAAGAAAAAGCATTAGAAATACTATTACAATCTAAATTCGAATTTTTCGAATTCGAATACACGTATTGCATAATTCGAATATTACATTTAAAGAAAAAGCATTAGAAATACTATTACAATCTAAATTCGAATTTTTCGAATTCGAATATTGCATAATTCGAATATTACATTTAAAGAAAAAGCATTAGAAATACTATTACAATCTAAATCCGAATTTTTTTCGAATTCGAATATTGCATAATTCGAATATTACATTTAAAGAAAAAGCATTAGAAATACTATTACAATCTAAATTCGAATTTTTCGAATTCGAATATTGCATAATTCGAATATTACATTTAAAAGCATTAGAAATACTATTACAATCTAAATTTGAATTTTTCGAATTCGAATACACGTATTGCAAAATTCGAATATTACATTTAAAGAAAAAGCATTAGAAATACTATTACAATCTAAATTCGAATTTTTCGAATTCGAATACATGTATTGCATAATTCGAATATTACATTTAAAGAAAAAGCATTAGAAATACTATTACAATCTAAATTCAAATTTTTCGAATTCGAATATTGCATAATTCGAATATTACATTTAAAGAAAAAGCATTAGAAATACTATTACAATCTAAATTCGAATTTTTCGAATTCGAATACACGTATTGCATAATTCGAATATTACATTTAAAGAAAAAGCATTAGAAATACTATTACAATCTAAATTCGAATTTTTCGAATTCGAATATTGCATAATTCGAATATTACATTTAAAGAAAAAGCATTAGAAATATTATTACAATCTAAATTCGAATTTTTCGAATTCGAATACACGTATTGCATAATTCGAATATTACATTTAAAGAAAAAGCATTAGAAATACTATTACAATCTAAATTCGAATTTTTCGAATTCGAATACACGTATTGCATAATTCGAATATTACATTTAAAGAAAAAGCATTAGAAATACTATTACAATCTAAATTCGAATTTTTCGAATTCGAATATTGCATAATTCGAATATTACATTTAAAGAAAAAGCATTAGAAATACTATTACAATCTAAATTCGAATTTTTCGAATTTGAATATTTTCGAATGTAATCGTAAAATTCGAAACCGAATATTCGAAAATCGAATGTTAGAATGTTATGTAAACATTCGAAATTCGATTCGAACGAACGAATGTGTTAAAATTCGTGCCGTTTTTCGAATGTTGCGAAACATTCGCCCATCCCTAATAATAACCACAGTGAATAAAAACATAAGCCATGGCCATGGCAGTAAAAATCAACAGCTTATTTGATATATGCTACATCAGTCACAATAACATTGCACATGTAAAGCTCAAAGGGATATGTGATACAATTTATACCCACAATATAACCCTAAAGATGTGATATAGTATATCCACAATAAATGCTAAGTGCAAAAATAGACTGTTTGATATAGCAAAAAAAGGCTCTGGAGGTTTGATCAGTCCATCATTAGTATATAACCATAATTAATACATGCTGTATAAAGTGCAGTCAGTGCATCAGTAAGAGTTCAATAACAAACAACTGTGAACAAAGCAAGCAGGGAAAGCAACAGCAAGCGTATAAGCTACAGCAAGTTGTTAGGATAAGTGCAATCCAGCAAAGTATTCCATGCAATGTTAGTGCTTCAGCAGTGTGAAATTGATGCGGTTGGTAATCACAGTGTAAGTAATGACAGCAATGGTTAAGCATATAACATGTTAATGCTCAGCGGCATAAAATGATGAAATGAAGTTAGATGAAGATATGCGATGATCAACATATAGCCAGCAAAAATCTAGTAGATAACAATATATCTTGTCAGGAGACAGTACTGTTAGAGCACATATGTGGCGGTGAATCAATAATTATAGGCGATGTCCTACAGAGAGATATACTCTCATCTAAGGGGCCTTCCGTTAGATCTCACCACTCCACCATGCGTGACATTCTTCCCCGATATGAAATGCTGACGGACTGTGCAGGATCCTCCAGTTACTGTTCCGTAGCTTTTACCAGGCCATGTCTTGTAACAGCAACCTCCTCCTTTACTCGGACGGCCTTTCCCGAGACATATACAAACATGCACCCTCTGACATTCAATATTTTTGTCTGAGGTTTCTCTTTACCATATCATTAATCCAGGTCTTTCTTCTTTGAGCTGGTTTGACCGACAAATGGATATATATATATATTTAAATATAATAATATATGCAAGAACATATCTACAGAATTCAAACTAGACCGATGCCTAGGGCAGCAATACATATTACTTATATTTATGAAGTGGTAAATATAATTATATTAAAAAATAGTATTTGATTATTGTTAAATATATGAATAAGTGTATCTTTATTTTTCTTGAGAGGTGATCACAGGTAAGGAGCATGGATGTTAAACGTAAATTCTATAGCGTAAGGTCAGGTTACCTTAGCAACTAATTAATTTTTTAAGAAATCAGACATCAGATGGAAGCGTTAACACAACGTTAACTTAAAGCTACATGAAAAGAGCAACTGCACACAATGCGCAAAATATTTCAATGGAAACCTGGTACTAAAATGGAGCCATAAATTACTTTTAGTTGTCAGCCACTTCGGTAGCTTACGGCTCCATTTTTAACGACTCAATGGAAGCGAGCTCACAGTCGGCGATGCTGGGTGTTGCGTAAGCCAGCATCGCAGACCAATGGCATATGTAGTAAACACCTCTCTGTGATGCTGCTATATCGAGAGCTTGTAATATTCCAACAAGCTTGTTCAACATAGCGGCGGATCCCTTATAATATTTTGCCGCCTCATAGCACTTTTGATCATCTGGGCCTTAATACATATTTTCATGTGACAATGAAAACATTAAACATATTGAAAAAATAAAAGTGTAGAAAGTTGTATCAATCAACCCAGGCAATGCTCTAATGTGACTTGATAGTGAATGAAGGAATGGTGAACACAGGACATTTGGCATATGAATACTTCCTGGCAATGCTACACACACGTTCATTATGTTCAAACCATTTGCACATTGATAGAGTTGAACTGTTCCCAAAAGGTCTCTATCTCTGTATATAACAAGTAACACATGTTTGTAATACATGACTCTCATAGAATTCACACTGGGAGTTCTTGCCTTTATATAAAAGCTCTTCTTCACATTGAAATAACCCTCAGGTGAGGAACAAAAATAAATGAATCTCTGCAACACTAGAGCCATTAGGAAACGTAGAAAATTTATACTGGGCCATGTAGCTGTGAAGTCATTCAACTAACTAAAAACTGCCAAACACCATAAATGAATACAGGCCAGCATGCTTGCCAATGGAGGACAGAGTATTTCATCCAAGATATTGTCTCTAAGCCATCCCTAAATAAAATCATACAAGACACAGAGACATGGATAGCTCTGCCCTAATCTAAACACTATTTCCACATTCCTCATCCACTGAAACAGAACCCTTTAATGTATCACTTTGGGGACTCTGGGGATCTCATTAGTTTGGCTGGGTTCAACCCCAGCATGGATCATCCTTTCTCAGCCACCCACTCTTCTTACACCTGCATTCACTGAATCTGCCTCTCTCCCAAGCTAGTGCATTTCTGTCTCAGTCTTAGCCACTGGCTGGTGCTGATCCATACTTCCTCTTGCACACTCTTATGCTTCTCACACACACATAGCTTGTCAGAGACAGTGTGTCTCTCACTCTACCTCCTGCAGACACAGCCACTTACAATGGCCACTCCCCCTAACTCCTCTCATTCAACCAGGCCTTGATCTTCTAAGAGGCTGAGGGCTTTCTCAATCTTTACAATGTAACACATTTCCATTGTGGAAATGGATGTTTTCAACAAATGTCATGTATTTGGTGATTTTATAGTGTCCGCAATTGTGACATTCAGATGGTTAACAAGCTTCAGCTTTAACCAGGTTATCACAGCCAAGCTAGTCCAGGTGAGTCTGTGATTTAGTTCAGTGGGTGCACCGACAAACACTCTATAGTCTGAACTAGACCCAGGAAATGCCCAAGACTCCACTTGTTTTAGGTGATTCCTAATGTGCAGGTACAAGAACTTTGTGCACTTGAAAGGGGTCAAAATAGATTCCACAAAAACAAAAACAAAAAAAAACACAGTTGACAAACTGATGAATATGTGTTTTCTTAGTAATTGGAATAGTGTCATTTTCTTTTCTGAACAGATACATACCCCAGACTGTCCCGATTTTCACGGGACAGTCCCGATTTTAGGGGTCTGTCCCCCTGTCCCGGGTTGCTAGCCATCTGTCCCAATTTGCCCCATGCATTTAAAAAAAAAAAATTCTATTGGGCCCAAACTCAGAAGCAGCTGGATTTGATCCCACAGGGTTAGATATCTGTTCCATGTGGAAAATGAATGGTGTGTGGGTTAAGCAGGAGTAAGAAGGTTGTATACACTCTGACCACGGGTAATGGTGACCTCTCTAACCTACCTCTGGTAGTGATGATGTCTAACCCCTGGTGATAATACTAGCATGCCTTCAGTTTTATACAATGAGCAGTGCTAATACCAGGGTAACGAACAGTGGCAGCCGCAGACTGCCAGCTAATGTGCTTGCCAACCCCAGGACCCCATACAATGAATTACAGATACCCATATATGATGTAGTGTGTGTGTCTATCTGTATCCATAACTGTGTGTGTGTATCTGTATGTATAAGTTTATGCTATGTAGTGTGTGTGTGTCTGTATGTATAAATGTAAGCTATGTAGTGTGTGTATGTGTATCTGCATGTATAAGTGTGTATCTGCATGTATAAGTGTATGCTATGTAGTGTGTTTGTGTGTCTGCATGTATAAGTGTATACTATGTAGTGTCTGTGTATCTGCATGTATAAGTGTATGCTGCATGTATCAGTGTATGCTATGTAATGTGTGTGTATCTGCATGTATAAGTGTATACTATGTAGTGTCTGTGTATCTGCCTGTATAAGTGTATGCTATGTAGTGTGTGTGTATCTGCATGTGTAAGTGTATGCTATGTAGTGTGTGTGTATCTGCATGTATAAGTGTATGCTATGTAGTGTGTGTGTATCTGCATGTATAAGTGTATGCTATGCAGTGTGTGTGTATCTGCATGTGTAAGTGTATGCTATGTAGTGTGTGTATCTGCATGTGTAAGCGTATGCTATGTAGCGTGCTACTGTGCATTTTTGCTGACTTTAAAGGCCAGAATCTAGAATATAATGGGGAATGCAGAGAGCAGTTTTAAAGAATTTATTATTAAATGTCCAATTAAGATAAAAATATTTAGCAATGTCTTTGCAAAGGCTAATTAAATACATAGCTCACATAGCCATACCAGTGTTTGAATTTGAACCCCATTCCCACATTAGAAACTAAACAAATATCCAGTGAACATTTCAAAGGGATTCTTGTTGGCTGAAATGCAGTCCAATATGTATTATGAGCTTAGATCAGCTAGCCAGTTTATGAATAAATCAACTTATCTTTTTTTGTTCAGCGTATTGTCTCTCTATCTCTGTATTCTTGTTCAAGGTGAAACATATTTTTATTTGTTTCATGAATAAAAATTATAACTTCCCATAATGCACCGCTAAATATGGATAGCACAAGCCAAGGAACTACACAAGTTCAGTCATGGAAAAAAATAATATGGGTGTGGCAGAAATTAATCTTTTCTGGCAAATATTACAGCTCCACACCTAAGGGTAGAGCAAACCTCAGGTGCACTCTGATTACAGTTTTAGTCTAGCAAATTGGTACACCTTTATAAATAATAAACCTTTTCTATGTTTAATATTAGCATTAGATATGATATTTAAGCACGATATTGCTACTACCTGCAACAGATGGCGGGCTTCATTATTTGGAGATTTTAGGTATTGGCTGTTTTAGTCCTTCATTTCTGCTTATTTGATTTGCAATGGAGTAAATACATTTTGTGTGTGTGTGTGGGGGGGGGGGGGTCAAAAGAGTGCATTTCTCCTTATTTATAGTCTAATAACTTATAGTGCACCCTGGCAGCTGGTCTTTATCCTACTTGGCATGAAAGTGAATGTCAGTTACCAAGTGTACTATAATACTTGTAAAATGATTTGTAAGTTGGCATTGACATTGCTTCTAGATAAAAATCATGACCAAAGACAAGCACACAGCCACTCCCCTGACTCCTCTACTCAGTTCTTCCACAGGACAATATGAAGCACAAGAGCTAATTGGCCTAACAACTAAAATTTAAGGTGCTGCTGGGGAGGCAATACTGCTGTATCACATCTCTTTATCCTCTGAGCTATACATATTAGGGTCACAAAGTATTTCCCAGTAAGTTTTATTTTCTATAGATCATGTGCCAGTTTAGTAGCTCTCCTTTAAATGGTTTTTAATGTCTAGTCAAGTCCCGCTGTGAGACAGGGTGACACATTGTTTTGAGTGTCTTCTCTAAGTCACAATATGGATAATCATTTTCACCCTGTGAAAGGGAGTCATGGATGAAATTGGGTTGCATGGTGAATATATATAAACAAAATCTGGCTTTTTTTATTACAAACTAATATAATTTAGTTATAAAAAAATATTTGGGGAGGGAGTACGCCAGTAATCCCCTTGAGAAAAATGGAGGTGTGCATTCTAAGCAATCAATGGGAAATATAGCTAATAAAAGAGAAGAAGAAGAAGTTCCAAATCAATATCAATGGACATACGGTTAATTCATGCAATTCATGAATGGCAATCTAGTTAGATGGTGTCAGGTACTTACCCTGGGGACCTTCCCTGTCTTGATGAACAGCGAAAGTGATTGCTTCACTCTCTGAGTCCGACAAGGAGGGATGCTGAGACCCAACTCCTCCAACTGCTACTGCAACTTCCCAAAGGTGCATGCAGCTGCCCACTGCTGAGATTAAAGGGGGCCATGTCCTAATTACCAGAACTCCCACCTGGAGGACTCAGGTGTGGGAGTTCCTATAAAAGCTCACTCACCCTATCACTCTGGGCTGAGTTATTACCTTCCCTACCTTGTTTCTGGTTCCTGAAATACCTGTGTATGCTCCACTTGTTCCCTGAGACCAAGCATACTTACCTGATACCTATGTATGCTCACCTTATTCCAGAGACCAAGCATACTTACCTTAAACTTGTGTATGCTCACCTTGTTCCAGAGACCAAGCATACTTAAATAGTACCTGTGTATGTTCACCTTGTTCCAGAGACCAAGCATACTTACCTTGTGCTTGTGTATGCTCACCTTGTGCAAGGGAAAAAGCATACTTACCTTGCACCTGTGTATGCTCACCATGTTCCTGAGACCAAGCATACTTACCTACTACCTGAATATGCTCACCTTGTTCCAGAGACTGCTGTTTCTGGCGAATCTGAAGACTCGCTAGAAACACGGGCCCACAACCTCCGTTCAGAGCTTGATAAATGTGCCCCTTAGACTTAAGTGTTCTGCATTGGGCCTATGTTTAAATGCTGTTTCTGTGATTTGAACTACCAACTGTTATTTTGCATATCCTTCAGTAAAGCTTTTAACCCCTTAATGACCACAGCACTTTTCCATTTTCTGTCCGTTTGGGACCAAGGCTATTTTTACATTTTTGCGGTGTTTGTGTTTAGCTGTAATTTTCTTCTTACTCATTTACTGTACCCACACATATTATATACCATTTTTCTCGCCACTAAATGGACTTTCTAAAGATACCATTATTTTCATCATATCTTATAATTTACTATAAAAAAAAATATAAAATATGAGGAAAAATTGAAAAAAACACACTTTTTCTAACTTTGACCCCCAAAATCTGTTACATATCTACAACCACCAAAAAACACCCATGCTAAATAGTTTCAAAATTTTGTCCTGAGTTTAGAAATACCCAATGTTTACATGTTCTTTGCTTTTTTTGCAAGTTATAGGGCCATAAATACAAGTAGCACTTTGCTATTTCCAAACCACTTTTTTCCAAAATTAGCGCTAGTTACATTAGAACACTAATATCTTTCAGGAATCCCTGAATATCCCTTGACATGTATATATTTTTTTTTAGTAGACATCCCAAAGTATTGATCTAGGACAATTTTGGTATATTTCATACCACCATTTCACCGCCAAATGCGATCAAATACAAAAAATCGTTCACTTTTTCACAAATTTTTTCACAAACTTTCGGTTTCTCACTGAAATTATTTACAAACAACTTGTGCAATTATGGCATAAATGGTTGTAAATTCTTCTCTGGGATCCCCTTTGTTCAGAAATAGCAGACATATATGGCTTTGGCGTTGCTTTTTGGTAATTAGAAGGCCGCTAAATGCCACTGCGCACCACAAGTGTATTATGCCCAGCAGTTAAGGGGTTAATTAGGGAGCTTTTAGGGAGCTTGTAGGGTTAATTTTAGATTTAGTGTAGTATAGTAGACAACCCCAAGTATTGATCTAGGCACATTTTGGTATATTTCATGCCACCATTTCACCGCCAAATGCGATCAAACTGAAAAAAAAGTTAAATTTTTCACAATTTTAGGTTTCTCACTGAAACTCAATTATGGCACAAATGGTTGTAAATACTTGTCTGGGATCCCCTTTGTTCAGAAATAGCAGACATATATGACTTTGGCGTTGCTTTCTGGTAATTAGAAGGCCGCTAAATCCTGCTGCGCCTCACACGTGTATTATGGCTAGCAGTGAAGGGGTTAATTAGGGAGTTTGTAGGGAGCTTGCAGGGTTAATTTTAGCTTTAGTGTAGAGATCAGCCTCCCACCTGACACATCCCACCCCCTGATCCCTCCCAAACAGCTCCCTTCCCTCCCCCACCCCACAATTGTCCCCGCCATCTTAAGTACTGGCAGAAAGTCTGCCAGTACTAAAATAAAAGGGTTTTTAAAAAAAAAATAAAAAAATTTTTTTAGCATATTTACATATGCTAGGGTGTAGGATCCCCCCCTTAGCCCCCAACCTCCCTGATCCCCCCAAAACCGCTCTCTAACCCTCCCCTCTGCCTCATTGGGGGCCATCTTGGGTACTGGCAGCTGTCTGCCAGTACCCAGTTTGCAAAAAAAAAGTGCTTTTTTTATTTTTGTTTGGCTTTTTTCTGTAGTGTAGCTTCCCCCCCCCCACACACAGACAAACCCCCACCACCTTGCTGATCGTTTTTTTTTTTTTTTAAATATTTAGACATTTAAACATTTTTAACATTTTTTATTAATAAATGTTCTGTAGCGTAGCGGTTCCCACCCGCTCCCTCCCCGTGCACGCGCCCGCCCCCGCCCTCCCGTGCACGGGCGCGCGTCCGTGCGCGCCCCCGCTCATCCCCGCCCACGATCCCGCCCCCCCTGCACATAACCAGGGCCATCGATGGCCGCCACCCGCCTCCCGGTCCGGCTCCCACCCACCAACGCAGGGAGCCACCGATCTCCGGTGCAGAGAGGGCCACAGAGTGGCTCTCTCTGCACCGGATGGCTTAAAAAGGTTATTGCAGGATGCCTCCATATCGAGGCATCACTGCAATAACCGGAAAGCAGCTGGAAGCGAGCGGGATCGCTTCCAGCTGCTTTCCACACCGAGGACGTGCAGGGTACGTCCTCAGGCGTTAACTGCCTTTTTTTTGAGGACGTACCCTGCACGTCCTCGGTCGTTAAGGGGTTAAAAGACTTTCATTTTCAGAATATATGTTCCTGCATTTTGAGTTTCAAACACCCTAAACACCTTACAGATGGTACCTTACTGAAGCAAACCCCTCCTTGATCATAATCTTCAGGCAGAGCCTACTCTGTGTGCTGAAACAAGTCACATGATAGCATTGATTTGATCAAACTTTGGAGACAGCTGCAGACACAAGGGGAAACATGGTAAATAGTACTGTAGTTGTGCCCAGTTGTTTAATGTCACTTAAAATTGCTCCCAAACTGAAAATCCAGGCAAGGAATTTAATGTTGAAATTCTTATGGATTGGAATTGGCTGAAAATATTTGATGAAATACTGTATATTAGGAAAGTCAACATTCTGACAATGAAAGAAAAAAACATGTCTGAACTTCTGAACTGTATATTTAATTAGGATTCTGTTTTGTTTAAAATTGCCAAATATTTCTATGCTATGAGTAGGGTTTGGCTGATGTTTTTCATAATCTTTTGTTCGACAAACACAATACCTATGAAGAAAGATTTTGTACTATAAAGTTTTTTTTTTTTTTTTATTGTAAAACAAGGAATAGGGATTTTATTAATAATCTAAAAAACAAATGTGTGTTATAGAGCACAGCTGCAATAAAACCTAAAAATCTATTTGGTTTCCAAGTTGCAATCATTTTATTAAAGTGATGGTAAACTTTCCCCTTTGTATAAATATATCCAGAATGCTGGTGATATTTTAGATGGAGTTTCATTTATTTACTTGTAATGAAGATGCGCTATAACTTATTTTTTAATATAGCGTTGAAATTCAAATACACCATGCTCCTGTGAGCTAAAATGTTTGAACTGTTCTCCTATCGGCGCTCTAGCTAAAAAAACATTCTTTGAGTGCCATATGACTAGAGCCCTGATTGGAGAACAGTTCAAACTGTTAGCTCACCAAAACATGCCTTTTCAAGTGGGCGGGCAGAGGGTTTTAGAATTGTATATATATTTCAAAAAAGTAAGTCTTCATTACAACTGATGAATTAAACTCCATCTAAAATATTGCGTAACAAGAGACAGGACAGACCAGCCATGAACTGCTGGTCCTGGAGCGCTGGGATAAAACAAATAGTAGTATTTATTCTTATTCCGGAGGCTATGCTTCTTACAAATCCTCCTTATTGGAGTAGGTGGGTAGCGAATCTACAGAAAATACAAAAGAACAGAAGTGCCACACCTGAAAGAATCTAAGTGCAGATCAGTAAGGTTCAAATAAATAAATTTAATAACATCAGCCAAATGTCAACTCACAATAAAAGCCTCGTTCAGAACCAAGGTACACTATACTTGCACATAAGATACGGGAACAATACCAGGAGGCATCCAGTGTCTTAAGGGAACTGCAGTCTGTCAATCTCGAACAGCTGATGATCCGTCCAAGGTCTGTATCCTTCCTGTAGCAGTCCGTATACAGGGAAATGGAAGTTCGTACAAATAACTTAAAACTCAGTCCTGCACCTGTCAATAATGCTCTAGCTCCAAGCGTGTGACAGACATAACAAATAAAATTCAATTATCGTAAAACCGCAGATAAGTGCAACAGCAATTCAGTGACTCTAGTGCAAACAACGCTATGGCTTGTGGGCATATAAAATATTGCTAACATCTGTTTATTCAAAGGGGAAAGTTTAACATCACTTTGAGTATTTACATGTCAAGATATTGGGGCCGTTTTATCAAATGCAGACATGATTCTCTGAAGTGTTTAACGCTGTCGGCATTTAACATTGCACAAACATTTCTGGTGAAATGCTTGTGCAATGCTGCCCCTGCACATTCGCGGCCAATCGGCATCTAGCAGGGGGTATCAATCATTCTGATCGTATCTGATCAGGATGATTGCGCTCCGCCACCTCAGAGGTGGCGAATGAGTTAAGGAGCAGCAGTCTTACGACCACTGCTTCTTAACTCTTGTTTCCAGCTATCTGGAAACATCGGGGGTAGAGGTAAATATACCCCATTAGCTTCACAATGTTGTTGATTGCCATGGAATACAACTCATTGCACAAATACAGTTAACGTGTCAATGTGTCTAATAAAATTAATATTTGGTCCAAGAAGCTAAGAGTTATCGTTGCTTATTGTTTGTACGATAAAAATAAATAATGAATGTCTAGCTATAGGTTGGATAAATATTGTCATTTTCAGGATACCAAGCCTGCAGAATAGGTCAGGAATTTTTAATTTTCTGTATGAAGAAGGCTAAAACCTAATGACCCAGATTACATGTGGTGAGCTAATTGTTTACCCACTCGAGCGATAAACTGCGATAAAGTTCAAAAATGAGTGAGGCCGGATTAGCATGAAAGTAAAAGGTTAGTGCGTGAAAGACTCAGGTATGCTAACGTCAGGACTTTGGACATTGCAACATAGATTTCTATGGGGTACGCTACATAAAGCCTTTTAAGCTATAGCTCACGTGCTAATCCAACACTGTTCAAGATCAACTGCGCTAAACCCAAAGGTATGTTAGGAATACTTTAAATCCCTATGTTCTTCAAATAGAAGAACATTTAGTTTTTGTTTATATACATATATATACTGTATATACGTATATATATATGTATATATATATATATACAGTACTGTATATATATATATATATATATATATATATATATATACATACAGTATATATATATATATATATATATATATATATATATATATATATATATATATATTTTTTTTTTTTCTAACTTATGAACACAGGAATTTCAAGTATTTCCTTTTAAAACACATAAACATATAAACATTTACTATTGCATGTTTCAAGGTATTTGACTGGGAAGTGCTCAAAAGTGTATACTTATGTATCTATATACAGTATGTGTATATATGTGTGCACATACATATTTACACATATAAACACATACATACAGATGTATACACATATATACACGTGTAGACGTATAAATACACACCTACACATATTTAGAAATATATACATTTATATATATATATATATATACACACACACACACACATATATATATACAAGGGTTCAAAATCAACTTTAAATAGTTGACAATCATATTTCTTTGTTTGCGTTTTTCGTGCTTTCATTTAATATTAAAATGTCGCTGTATCTTCCCATGTGTGGGTTTCGTCAGAGGTGGGCAGGGAAGGCCAGTGAGCAGGCAGTAGAAAAACCACACAGTGTCTATGGGCCAGGGGAGCAGCCTGAATGGGAGCTGAGTGGAAGGGAAACTGCTGGGCCCTCTATAAGGTGATGTGGCAGCAAGCATGGGCTATGTGTGAGGGGATCTGCCTAAGGCTTTGCGGCTGCTCCGGAGATAATCCAGGTGAGTCATCTTGTCACTGCCAGCCCCATGCTTACAGTGATCTTTTCCTGTCTGTGGGCTGGGGGAGCAGTTGTATTTTTTATATATAAATATTTAAATGAGGGGCGGAACTACCATTGGTGCAGCAGGTGCAGTGGCACCAGGCCCCAAGTGCTTAGAGGGCCCATAGAAGCCAGTCTATACAATAGGCATGTGCAGAATGTGTACAATCCTTATGCAGGGGAGCCTTTTATAAGTGCAGTTTGCAGGTACATCTATCTGTCATCTATATATCTATCTATCCTCAAAATCATTATACAGAGCAGCATGTATATTATTACTATTGTTTGCTACTGAGTTACCTTTGGGGCCCCAAACAACATTTCCCCAGGGCCCTCTATTGAGTAGGTCTGCTACTGATTTAAAAGTTTTGTAATTCTGGCCCTTAATGCCTCAAAAATTGTGTATATTAATTTTAGACAGATGACCTTGTGTACGGTTAACACTTTTAGACATTTTTAACAATTTAGTAATTTTTGTGCCTCTAGAAATTAACAGGTGTTTTTGAAGAAATTATAAATTACTGCAGATGCGTTAAATTGCTTAACATAGTAAACTGTACATTGTATTGTGTCCAATATAGAACAGTTTAGTAATTTAAATCAGAATGAAGATAGAAAAATGAACGGAATATATAGCACAATGCTCCTGAGAGTTTTAAGTGCACAAATACTTGTAACAAATAATTCAAAGCTTGTGGCAGGAGGACATTATTAAGCTCTTTCTTTTTTAATGTACAGATTGTACTAAAGGAGATATACATATATAAAAAAAGGGTGTTTCTATAAACCACATATTTCTACACAGAACAACTGTGTTATACAGCAACAAATAATTGTATAATATCAAGAATATATTCTGTCTGTTATAATCACAACATGTCCACGTGACTTAAAGGGGCAGTCTAGTCTAAAATTCAGATAGGGCATGCAATTTTAAACAACTTTCCAATTTACTTTTATCACCAATTTTGCTTTGTTTTCTTGGTATTCTTAGTTGAAGGCTAAACCTAGGAGGTCCACATGCTAATTTCTTAGACCTTGCCGCCTCTTATCTGAATGCATTTTGGCAGTTTTTCACCACTAGAGGGTGTTAGTTCATGTATGTCATATAGAAACACTGTGCTCATGTGTTACCTAGGAGTCAGCACTGATTGGCTAAAATGCAAGTCTGTTAAAAGAACTGAAATAAGGGGGCAGTTTGCAGAGGCTTAGTTTCAAGATAATCATAGAGGTAAAACATGTATTAATATAACTGTGTTGGTTATGCAAAACTAGGGAATGGGTAATAAAGGGATTATCTATCTTTTAAACAAATACAAATTCTGTTGTAGACTGTACCTTTAATAATTATGATGCTGCTTAGAATCAGGGCGGAGGCAGCTGTACTTACTAGCTCTAACATACCCTACCACTTCCACTTCCAAGGTAATCTAGCATGTGTTTGCTTAAAGGGACATATAAATATGTTTTTTTCTATCAAGCAGATGAAAGAGCAGTAATTAAATGTACCAAAAATATATACTTTTTTTTTTTTTTTATAAAAAAGGGCTAAGTAAAAACTATTTTAAATTTAAGATGAAATTAGCATTAAGTGCTTTATTACATGGAGATTTGCAACTTATTGGCTGACAGAGACAACGTAAAAAAGCTGACATTCAGAACTGGAGCATACTTTAATTTAAAACAAAAATCAAAGCTCTGTAATACATTATGGTACCTTCTTTTAGACAGAATAGAGACAATGGCCTATATTTAACAAGGTCTGGTGGACCTGATCCGACAGTGCGGATCAGGTCCGCCAGACCTCGCTGAATACGGAGAGCAATACTCTCTCCATATTCAGCATTGCACCAGCAGCTCACAAGAGCTGCTGGTGCAACGCAGCCCCCTGCAGACCCTGCCGCCAGCAGGGGGTGTCAATCAACCCGATCGTACTCGATCGGGTAGATTTCCGGCGATGTCTGTCCACCTGCTCAGAGCAGGCGGACAGTAGGGATGGGCGAATGTTTCTAAAAATTTGAAATTTAAAACGAATTTTGACACATTCGTTCGTTCGAATCGAATATCGAATGTTTATATAACATTCTAACATTCTATTTTCGAATTTTCATTTTCGAATCTTTTAATAAAATTCGAAAATATTCGTTCGAATAATAGAATGTTTAGCTATGTATTCATTCAATTTCGAAATGTAATATTCAAATTCGAATGTGACATTCAAATTTGAAATAGTATTTCTAGTCTACAACTGTGTTTAATAAATGTAATATTCGAATTTGAATGTCACATTCGAATTTGAAATAGTATTTCTAGTCTAATACTGTGTTTTAAATGTGATATTCGATTTGAATGTGATATTCGATTCGAATGTGACATTCGAATTCGAAATAGTATTTCTAGTCTAATACTGTGTTTTATAAATGTAATATTCGAATTCGAATGTGACATTCGATTCGAATGTGATATTCGATTCGAATGTGACATTTGAAATAGTGTTTCTAGTCTACAATTGTGTTTTATAAATGTAATATTTGAATTTGAATGTGATATTTGAATGTAACATTCAAATTTGAATGTAACATTCAAATTCGAATGTCACATTCGAAAACTGTAAATAACATTCGAAAATCGAATTTTTAAGAATATTCGTTCTTATCAACATTCTATTATGTAAATCGAATTTCTACAATAACATTCGTTCTAACATTCGAATTCGGATATAAACACATTCGCCCATCCCTAGCAGACAGGTTATGGAGCAGCGGTCTTTGTGACCGCTGCTTCATAACTGCTGTTTCTGGCGAGTCTGAAGACTCGCCAGAAACACAGGGCATCAAGCTCCATACGGAGCTTGATACATATGCTCCAATGTTTGAATATAGATCCATATTAAATAGACATTGAAGTGCTGTTCTACATTTGACTGGTTATTTATAACAAATTCACTTATTTAAATATATGCTTAACTTTTTTTAAAAGGGTTAAACACATTGTCAAAGTTGCACTAATGGGAACAACAACCCCATCTGCTACATGTGAGGATTTGGTTAATGATTGGAGCATATGGATACTCATTTTTTACAGCAGATACACCCTCAATTGGCCCAAGAGCAAAATATTGACAATGCATTTAACCCTTTGCATTGGCTAAACATATGGGAAACCAAAGAGATTAAATAAAAAGAATGTCCCTTTAATATAAAATCCATATTTTGCCTATTGCACTTCTAAACACAGTTCCAATATCTACAAAACCAATTCTAAAAAAATTGGGACAGTATGTAAAATACAAAAAACAAACAAAATGAGTCATTTAAAAACTCAATTCACCCTTATTATATTGAAAACGCATTATTAACACACTATTATTATTATTATAATTATTATCATTTATTTATATAGCGCAAACCAAATTCGGTAGCGCTGACTATTTGATGTTTTACTTTGTGAATTAAATGTATTTTTGAAAATATACACTCATTTCAAATCTGATGGCTGCAACACACTCCAAAAAAGTTGGGATAGATGACTGTTTACCACTGTGTAACATCACCTTTTCTTTTAATAACACTTAATTAGCATCTGGGTACTGAAGACACCAGTTAGTTAAGTTTAGCAGGCAGAATTTTTCCCCATTCACCATTATGTATGTCATCAACTGCGCAACTGTACGGGGCCTTTGTTGCCTTATTTTGCGCTTCATTATGTGCCACACATTCTTAATCAGAGATAGGTCAGGACTGCAGACAGGCTATGCTAGCACCACTCTGCTTATGCAACCATGCGCTTGTAATCCGGGTGGAATGTGGTTTGGCATCTGAATTACAGCATATGTTGCTCCAAAATCTATAAATATCTTTTTGCATTAATGTTGCCCTAATAGATGTGCAAGTTACCCATGCCATGGGCACTGACACATCCCCATAACAAGACAGATGCTGGCTTTTGGACCTAACTCTGATAACAGCTTGGATGGTCCTTTTCCACTTTGGCCATGAGAACACCACAGCTGTTTTTTCCCCAAACTATTTGAAATGTTGACTCATCCGACCACAAAACACGATTCCACTGTACTACTGCCCATCTCAAATGAGACCGAGCACAGAGAAGTCAACGGAGCTTCTGGACAGTGTAAATATAGGGCTTCTTCTTTGCATTGTAAAGCCTTAACTTGCATCTGTGGATGCAGTGGCGAATGGTGTTGACTGACAAAGGTTTACCAAAGTATTCCCGAGCCCATGTCAGGATATCCATTACAGACTCATGATGATTTTTGAGCCAGTGATGTCTGAGGGATCGGAGATCACACACATTCAGAAGTGGTTTTTGGCCTTGCCCATTGCACACCAAGATTTGACTGGATTCCTTGAATCTTTTAATTATAGTGTGCACTGTAGAAGGTGAAATGCCCAAAATTCTACCAATTTGTCTTTGGGGAATGTTGTTCTCTTGGATTATTCGCTGATGCATCTGTTGGTAGGTTGGCGAGCCTCAACCTATCCTTGCTCTTTAAGGACTAGGCCTTTTTTGAGGCTCCTTATATACTATGATTACACGATTGCCTCACCTGTTTCACATCAACTTCTTATTTCAACTTGTCACATCGCTATTAGTCCGAAATTGTCCCTGTCCAAATATTTTTGGAACGTGTTGCAGTCATCAGATTTGAAATGAGTGTATATTTTTAAAAATGCATTAGATTTACAAAGTAAAACATCAAAAAATGTGTTAATAATCAGCTAGATTTAGAGTTCTGCGGCCAAAGGGGTGCGTTAGCTACGCATGTATTTTTTCCCCTGCACCTTTTAAATACCACTGGTATTTAGAGTTCACAGAAGGGCTGCGTTAGGCTCCAAAAAGGGAGCGTAGAGCATAATTTACCGCCACTGCAACTCTAAATACCAGCGGTGCTTACGGACGCGGCCAGCTTCAAAAACGTGCTCGTGCACGATTCTCCTATAGGAAACAATGGGGCAGTTTGGGCTGAAAAAAAACCTAACACCTGCAAAAAAGCAGCGTTCAGCTCCTAACGCAGCCCCATTGTTTCCTGTGGGGAAACACTTCCTAAGTCTGCACCTAACACCCTAACATGTACCCCGAGTCTAAACACCCCTAACCTTACACTTATTAACCCCTAATCTGCCGCCCCCGCTATCGCTGACCCCTGCATATTATTTTTAACCCCTAATCTGCCGCTCCGTACACGCCGCAACCTACGTTATCCCTATGTACCCCTAATCTGCTGCCCCTAACACCGCCGACCCCTATATTGTATTTATTAACCCCTAATCTGCCGCCCCCAACGTCGCCGCCACCTACCTACAATTATTAACCCCTAATCTGCCGACCGGACCGCTACTATAATAAATGTATTAACCCCTAATCCGCCTCACTCCCGCCTCAAAAACCCTATAATAAATAGTATTAACCCCTAATCTGCCCTCCCTAACATCGCCGACACCTAACTTCAAGTATTAACCCCTAATCTGCCGACCGGACCTCGCCGCTACTCTAATAAATGTATTAACCCCTAAAGCTAAGTCTAACCCTAACACCCCCTAAATTAAATATAATTTAAATCTAACGAAATAAAATAAATCTTATTAAATAAATTATTCCTATTTAAAGCTAAATACTTACCTGTTAAATAAACCCTAATATAGCTACAATATAAATAATAATTATATTGTAGCTATTTTAGGATTAATATTTATTTTACAGGCAACTTTGTATTTATTTTTACCAGGTACAATAGCTATTAAATAGTTAAGAACTATTTAATAGTTACCTAGTTAAATTAATTACAAAATTACCTGTAAAATAAATCCTAACCTAAGTTACAATTAAACCTAACACTACACTATCAATAAATAAATTAAATAAACTATCTACAATTATCTACAATTAAATCAACTAAACTAAATTACAAAAAAAAACAAACACTAAATTACAAAAAAAAACAAACACTAAATTACAAAAAATAAAAAAAAGATTACAAGAATTTTAAACTAATTACACCTACTCTAAGCCCCCTAAAAAAATAACAAAGCCCCCCAAAATAAAAAAATGCCCTACCCTATTCTAAAATAAAAATTGTAAAGCTCTTTTACCTTACCAGCCCTTAAAAGGGCCTTTTGCGGGGCATGCACCAAAGAATTCTGCTCTTTTGCCTGTAAAAAAAAACATACAATACCCCCCCAACATTACAACCCACCACCCACATACCCCTAATCTAACCCAAACCCCCCTTAAATAAAGCTAACACTAAGCCCCTGAAGATCTCCCTACCTTGTCTTCACCACGCCGGGTATCACCGATCCGTCCAGAAGAGGGTCCGAAGTCTTCCTCCTATCCGGCAAGAAGAGCTCCTCCAGAGGGTCCAAAGTCTTCATCCTATCCGGGCAGAAGAGGACATCTGGACCGGCAGACATCTTCATCTAAGCGGCATCTTCTATCTTCTTCCATCCGGCGTGGAGCGGGACCATCTTCAAGCAGCCGACGCGGAGCCATCCTTCTTCACCGACGGACTAACGATGAATGAAGGTTCCTTTAAGGGACGTCATCCAAGATGGCGTCCCTCGAATTCGCGACATTCAAGGTGGGACAAGTGCATCGCTTTCCTATCTTGTGCAGCAATTGTGCATAACCAATGATGGCATGCAGGAAGGCTTATTAAGGTCAGCAGCAAGGCTAGTAGGTAATATGCTAAGCAGTTTTGTTACTATGCGGGGGTCATTGCATTCTCGGACCCAGGCAGCACAATACCTTTAACCAGCCCTGAGTGTGTGTATGTCTCTAGCTATCCTTGCATGTGTATGTTTATGTGAGTGAGTCTATGCATATGGGTGTGTGTATCTGGCCCTGACTTTATGTGTGTGTGAGAGATTCTGTATATGTATTTTGTGTGTCTGTCTATCCCTGCATATGATTATGTCTTTTTGCATGAGTTTTTGTGTGTTTAGCCTTTCTTTTTTTGTGCGTGTGGAGTGTGTGAGAGGAGTGTGTGAGAGGAGTGTGTGAGAGGAGTGTGTGTGTGTAAGGGGTGTGTGTGTCTGTTTGTCACTGTCTGACTGTGTGTCTGTCTATTCCTGCCTCAGCTTGATGGCATCTGAAGAAGAAACAGCTCTTTTTAGGAAAGAGAATAAGTTTATATTATTAATAAGTTTATAACTATATACAAAGGTTTTGTTTTTATTGAGCTGTAAAATGGTTTTTGACAGGTTCCGATGGTGCGTTATACCAAAAAATAATAACGCATCCCATAAAAAACATTAGAAGTCGTAAAGCGCTAATTTACACCAGGTTTTTACTGAAAGGGCAAAAGTTATAAACTCTTGTAGGCTATCAAATGTGCCATCCTTACATAGCAATCATTAGCTCTTTATATGAATGATGCACTGGCAACTTCTGAATGTAAACACTTTACTTACCAAGATTGCATAACAAGGTGGCTCCTGTACACGAACTTAAATGGATATATACACACATATCTAGAATCTTCTATGATGAATGGCTTCTGCACTCTTATTATTAGCAGTCCTGTAACACTGTGTATGCAGCACTATAGTAGTCTCAGTATTAGGTAGAATGCAAGATGTCAAGGAAACTACCTGACCAGCTTTATATAGTCTGTTCTGTATAGTAATCCAGGGTAACTTATAACGGTATAACTGTATTATATATAACTTATAACTGTATAACTGTATTATATATAACATATAACTGTATAACTGTAGTATTTATAACTTATAACTGTATAACTGTATAACTGTATTATATAACTTATAACTGTATAACTGTAGTATATATAACATATAACTGTATAACTGTATTATATAACTTATAACTGTATAACTGTAATATATATAACATATAACTGTATAACTGTAGTATATATAACTTATAACTGTATAACTGTATTATATATAACTTATAACTGTATAACTGTATTATGTAACTTATAACTGTATAACTGTAGTATATATAACTTATAACTGTATAACTGTAGTATATATAACTTATAACTGTATAACTGTATTATATATAACTTATAACTGTATAACTGTATTATATAACTTATAACTGTATAACTGTAGTATATATAACATATAACTGTATAACTGTAGTGTATATAACTTATAACTGTATAACTGTAGTATATATAACATATAACTGTATAACTGTAATATATATAACATATAACTGTATAACTGTAGTATATATAACTTATAACTGTATAACTGTATTATATATAACATATAACTGTATAACTGTAGTATTTATAACTTATAACTGTATAACTGTATAACTGTATTATATAACGTATAACTGTATAACTGTAGTATATATAACATATAACTGTATAACTATATTATATAACTTATAACTGTATAACTGTAATATATATAACATATAACTGTATAACTGTAGTATATATAACTTATAACTGTATAACTGTAATATATATAACATATAACTGTATAACTGTATTATATATAACTTATAACTGTATAACTGTATTAAATATAACATATAACTGTATAACTGTAGTATTTATAACTTATAACTGTATAACTGTATAACTGTATTATATAACTTATAACTGTATAACTGTAGTATATATAACATATAACTGTATAACTGTAGTATATATAACTTATAACTGTATAACTGTAGTATATATAACATATAACTGTATAACTGTAGTATATATATATAACATATAACTGTATAACTGTATTATATAACTTATAACTGTATAACTGTAGCATATATAACAACTGTATAACTGTAGTATATATAACATATAACTGTATAACTGTATTATATAACTTATAACTGTATAACTGTAATATATATAACATATAACTGTATAACTGTATTATATAACTTATAACTGTAGTATATATAACATCTAACTGTATAACTGTATTATATAACTTATAACTGTATAACTGTAGTATATATAACATCTAACTGTATAACTGTATTATATAACTTCTAACTGTATAACTGTAGTATATATAACATCTAACTGTATAACTGTATTATATAACTTATAACTGTATAACTGTATTATATAACATCTAACTGTATAACTGTATTATATAACTTATAACTGTATAACTGTAGTATATATAACATATAACTGTATAACTGTATTATATAACTTATAACTGTAGTATATATAACATCTAACTGTATAACTGTATTATATAACTTATAACTGTATAACTGTAGTATATATAAAATCTAACTATATAACTGTATTATATATAACTTATAACTGTATAACTGTATTATATAACATCTAACTGTATAACTGTATTATATAACTTATAACTGTATAACTGTAGTATATATAACATAACTGTATAACTGTATTATATAACTTATAACTGTATAACTGTAGTATATATAACTTATACCTGTATAACTGTATTATATAACTGTATAACTGTATTATATATAACTTATAACTGTATAACTGTATTATATATAACTTATAACTGTATAACTGTAGTATATATACCATATAACTGTATAACTGTATTATATAACTTATAACTGTATAACTGTAGTATATATAACTTATACCTGTATAACTGTATTATATAACTGTATAACTGTATTATATATAACTTATAACTGTATAACTGTAGTATATATAACATCTAACTGTATAACTGTATTATATAACTTATAACTGTATAACTGTAGTATATATAACATATAACTGTAGTATATATAACATATAACTGTATAACTGTATTATATAACTTATAACTGTAGTATATATAACATATAACTGTATAACTGTATTATATAACTTATAACTGTAGTATATATAACATATAACTGTATAACTGTATTATATATAACTTATACCTGTATAACTGTATTATATAACTGTATAACTGTATTATATATAACTTATAACTGTATAACTGTAGTATATATAACATATAACTGTATAACTGTATTATATAACTTATAACTGTAGTATATATAACATATAACTGTATAACTGTATTATATATAACATATAACTGTATAACTGTATTATATAACTTATAACTGTATAACTGTATTATATAACTTAAAACTGTATAACTGTAGTATATATAACTTATAACTGTATAACTGTATTATATAACATATAACTGTATAACTGTAGTATATATAACATCTAACTGTATAACTGTATTATATAACTTATAACTGAATAACTGTAGTATATATAACATATTACTGTATAACTGTATTATATATAACTTATAACTGCATAACTGTAGTATATATAACTTATAACTGTATAACTGTAGTATATATAACATATAACTGTATAACTGTAGTATATATAACATAACTGTATAACTGTATTATATAACTTATAACTGTATAACTGTAGTATATATACCATATAACTGTATAACTGTATTATATATAACTTATAACTGTATAACTGTAGTATATATAACTTATAACTGTATAACTGTATTATATAACTTATAACTGTATAACTGTAGTATATATAACATATAACTGTATAACTGTATTATATAACTTATAACTGTATAACTGTAGTATATATACCATATAACTGTATAACTGTATTATATAACTTATAACTGTATAACTGTAGTATATATAACATAACTGTATAACTGTATTATATAACTTATAACTGTATAACTGTAGTATATATAACATATACCATATAACTGTATAACTGTATTATATATAACTTATAACTGTATTATATAACTTATAACTGTATAACTGTATTATATATAACTTATAACTGTATAACTGTATTATATAACTTATAACTGTATAACTGTATTATATATAACATATAACTGTATAACTGTATTATATATAACTTATAACTGTATAACTGTATTATATAACTTATAACTGTATAACTGTAGTATATAACTTATAACTGTATAACTGTATTATATATAACATATAACTGTATTATATATAACTTATAACTATATAACTGTATTATATAACTTATAACTGTATAACTGTAGTATATATAACATATAACTGTATAACTGTATTATATATCTTATAACTGTAGTATATATAACTTATAACTGTATAACTGTATTATATAACATATAACTGTATAACTGTATTATATAACATAACTGTATAACTGTAGTATATATAACATATAACATATAACTGTATAACTGTATTATATATAACTTATAACTGTATTATATAACTTATAACTGTATAACTGTATTATATATAACATATAACTGTATAACTGTATTATATATAACTTATAACTGTATCACTGTATTATATAATGTATAACTGTATAACTGTAGTATATATAAAAAATAAATGTATAATTGTATAATATATAACTTATAACTGTAGTATATACAAGGAAAGTTTTAAGGCATTAGACCTAGCAACAATCTCCATTTCTTGGAGAGAAACCCACACAAAACTTATTAATAAAGCATATATTACCCCGGCCGTAAAGGTGAGATGGTCAGCAATAGGAATATTTTGCCCTAAATGTAAGAGGCTAAGAGTAGATTTACACCATTATTTTTGGGAATGTATTGAGATCAAAAGATTTTGGTTTAAGGTTAATGCTTGGTATAATAGAATCAATGTTACTAATATACAAATGACAGGAGAAATTATCTTCTTCTTCGCTAAGGAAGGATATCCTTTTAAGAATGTACGTCAGTTAAATAGTATAATTATAACAAGCAGGTTGCTGATTTTAAAATATTGGAAGTCTAATAAAGCCCCCAGTCTGAGAGAACTCAAACAAAAATTATATAACCAAATTATTCTGGAACAGATGGATATTTCTGTTAACTCTGAAGCCCTCATAAATAGGTTTTTTAACCCCTTAAGGACCAAGGACGTACGCCACACGTCCTAAAAAAAAATACAGTTAATGACCGAGGACGTGTGGCGTACGTCCTTGGTCTGGAAAGCAGCTGGAAGCGATCCTGCTCGCTTCCAGTTGCTTTCCGGTTATTGCAGTGATGTCTCGATATCGAGGCATCCTGCAATAACATTTTTTAGCAATCCGGTGCAGAGAGAGCCACTCTGTGGCCCTCTCTGCACCGGACATCACCGGCTAAATCCGTTGGTGGGTGGGAGCCGGTTCGGGAGGCGGGTGGCGGCCATCGATGGCCCTGATATAACTGTATTATATAACTTATAACTGTATAACTGTAGTATATATAACTTATACCTGTATAACTGTATTATATAACTGTATAACTGTATTATATATAACTTATAACTGTATAACTGTAGTATATATACCATATAACTGTATAACTGTATTATATAACTTATAACTGTATAACTGTAGTATATATAACTTATACCTGTATAACTGTATTATATAACTGTATAACTGTATTATATATAACTTATAACTGTATAACTGTAGTATATATAACATCTAACTGTATAACTGTATTATATAACTTATAACTGTATAACTGTAGTATATATAACATATAACTGTATAACTGTATTATATAACTTATAACTGTAGTATATATAACATATAACTGTATAACTGTATTATATAACTTATAACTGTAGTATATATAACATCTAACTGTATAACTGTATTATATATAACTTATACCTGTATAACTGTATTATATAACTGTATAACTGTATTATATATAACTTATAACTGTATAACTGTAGTATATATAACATATAACTGTATAACTGTATTATATAACTTATAACTGTATAACTGTAGTATATATAACATATAACTGTATAACTGTATTATATAACTTATAACTGTAGTATATATAACATATAACTGTATAACTGTATTATATAACTTATAACTGTAGTATATATAACATCTAACTGTATAACTGTATTATATATAACTTATACCTGTATAACTGTATTATATAACTGTATAACTGTATTATATATAACTTATAACTGTATAACTGTAGTATATATAACATATAACTGTATAACTGTATTATATAACTTATAACTGTAGTATATATAACATATAACTGTATAACTGTATTATATATAACATATAACTGTATAACTGTATTATATAACTTATAACTGTATAACTGTATTATATAACTTAAAACTGTATAACTGTAGTATATATAACTTATAACTGTATAACTGTATTATATAACATATAACTGTATAACTGTAGTATATATAACATCTAACTGTATAACTGTATTATATAACTTATAACTGTATAACTGTAGTATATATAACATATTACTGTATAACTGTATTATATATAACTTATAACTGTATAACTGTAGTATATATAACATATAACTGTATAACTGTAGTATATATAACATAACTGTATAACTGTATTATATAACTTATAACTGTATAACTGTAGTATATATACCATATAACTGTATAACTGTATTATATATAACTTATAACTGTATAACTGTAGTATATATAACTTATAACTGTATAACTGTATTATATAACTTATAACTGTATAACTGTAGTATATATAACATATAACTGTATAACTGTATTATATAACTTATAACTGTATAACTGTAGTATATATACCATATAACTGTATAACTGTATTATATAACTTATAACTGTATAACTGTAGTATATATACCATATAACTGTATAACTGTATTATATAACTTATAACTGTATAACTGTAGTATATATAACATAACTGTATAACTGTATTATATAACTTATAACTGTATAACTGTAGTATATATAACATATAACATATAACTGTATAACTGTATTATATATAACTTATAACTGTATTATATAACTTATAACTGTATAACTGTATTATATAACTTATAACTGTATAACTGTATTATATATAACATATAACTGTATAACTCTATTATATATAACTTATAACTGTATAACTGTATTATATAACTTATAACTGTATCACTGTAGTATATAACTTATAACTGTATAACTGTATTATATATAACATATAACTGTATTATATATAACTTATAACTATATAACTGTATTATATAACTTATAACTGTATAACTGTAGTATATATAACATATAACTGTATAACTGTATTATATATCTTATAACTGTAGTATATATAACTTATAACTGTATAACTGTATTATATAACATATAACTGTATAACTGTATTATATAACTTATAACTGTATAACTGTAGTATATATAACATATAACATATAACTGTATAACTGTATTATATATAACTTATAACTGTATTATATAACTTATAACTGTATAACTGTATTATATATAACATATAACTGTATAACTGTATTATATATAACTTATAACTGTATCACTGTATTATATAACGTATAACTGTATAACTGTAGTATATATAAAAAATAACTGTATAATTGTATTATATATAACTTATAACTGTAGTATATACAAGGAAAGTTTTAAGGCATTAGACCTAGCAACAATCTCCATTTCTTGGAGAGAAACCCACACAAAACGTATTAATAAAGCATATATTACCCCGGCCGTAAAGGTGAGATGGTCAGCAATAGGAATATGTTGCCCAAAATGTAAGAGGCTAAGAGTAGATTTACACCATTATTTTTGGGAATGTATTGAGATCAAAAGATTTTGGTTTAAGGTTAATGCTTGGTATAATAGAATCAATGTTACTAATATACAAATGACAGGAGAAATTATCTTCTTCTTCGCTAAGGAAGGATATCCTTTTAAGAATGTACGTCAGTTAAATAGTATAATTATAACAAGCAGGTTGCTGATTTTAAAATATTGGAAGTCTAATAAAGCCCCCAGTCTGAGAGAACTCAAACAAAAATTATATAACCAAATTATTCTGGAACAGATGGATATTTCTGTTAACTCTGAAGCCCTCATAAATAGGTTTTTTAACCCCTTAAGGACCAAGGACGTACGCCACACGTCCTAAAAAAAAATACAGTTAATGACCGAGGACGTGTGGCGTACGTCCTTGGTCTGGAAAGCAGCTGGAAGCGATCCTGCTCGCTTCCAGTTGCTTTCCGGTTATTGCAGTGATGTCTCGATATCGAGGCATCCTGCAATAACATTTTTTAGCAATCCGGTGCAGAGAGAGCCACTCTGTGGCCCTCTCTGCACCGGACATCACCGGCTAAATCCGTTGGTGGGTGGGAGCCGGTTCGGGAGGCGGGTGGCGGCCATCGATGGCCCTGATATAACTGTATTATATAACTTATAACTGTATAACTGTAGTATATATAACTTATACCTGTATAACTGTATTATATAACTGTATAACTGTATTATATATAACTTATAACTGTATAACTGTAGTATATATACCATATAACTGTATAACTGTATTATATAACTTATAACTGTATAACTGTAGTATATATAACTTATACCTGTATAACTGTATTATATAACTGTATAACTGTATTATATATAACTTATAACTGTATAACTGTAGTATATATAACATCTAACTGTATAACTGTATTATATAACTTATAACTGTATAACTGTAGTATATATAACATATAACTGTATAACTGTATTATATAACTTATAACTGTAGTATATATAACATATAACTGTATAACTGTATTATATAACTTATAACTGTAGTATATATAACATCTAACTGTATAACTGTATTATATATAACTTATACCTGTATAACTGTATTATATAACTGTATAACTGTATTATATATAACTTATAACTGTATAACTGTAGTATATATAACATATAACTGTATAACTGTATTATATAACTTATAACTGTATAACTGTAGTATATATAACATATAACTGTATAACTGTATTATATAACTTATAACTGTAGTATATATAACATATAACTGTATAACTGTATTATATAACTTATAACTGTAGTATATATAACATCTAACTGTATAACTGTATTATATATAACTTATACCTGTATAACTGTATTATATAACTGTATAACTGTATTATATATAACTTATAACTGTATAACTGTAGTATATATAACATATAACTGTATAACTGTATTATATAACTTATAACTGTAGTATATATAACATATAACTGTATAACTGTATTATATATAACATATAACTGTATAACTGTATTATATAACTTATAACTGTATAACTGTATTATATAACTTATAACTGTATAACTGTATTATATAACTTAAAACTGTATAACTGTAGTATATATAACTTATAACTGTATAACTGTATTATATAACATATAACTGTATAACTGTAGTATATATAACATCTAACTGTATAACTGTATTATATAACTTATAACTGTATAACTGTAGTATATATAACATATTACTGTATAACTGTATTATATATAACTTATAACTGTATAACTGTAGTATATATAACATATAACTGTATAACTGTAGTATATATAACATAACTGTATAACTGTATTATATAACTTATAACTGTATAACTGTAGTATATATACCATATAACTGTATAACTGTATTATATATAACTTAGAACTGTATAACTGTAGTATATATAACTTATAACTGTATAACTGTATTATATAACTTATAACTGTATAACTGTAGTATATATAACATATAACTGTATAACTGTATTATATAACTTATAACTGTATAACTGTAGTATATATACCATATAACTGTATAACTGTATTATATAACTTATAACTGTATAACTGTAGTATATATACCATATAACTGTATAACTGTATTATATAACTTATAACTGTATAACTGTAGTATATATAACATAACTGTATAACTGTATTATATAACTTATAACTGTATAACTGTAGTATATATAACATATAACATATAACTGTATAACTGTATTATATATAACTTATAACTGTATTATATAACTTATAACTGTATAACTGTATTATATAACTTATAACTGTATAACTGTATTATATATAACATATAACTGTATAACTCTATTATATATAACTTATAACTGTATAACTGTATTATATAACTTATAACTGTATCACTGTAGTATATAACTTATAACTGTATAACTGTATTATATATAACATATAACTGTATTATATATAACTTATAACTATATAACTGTATTATATAACTTATAACTGTATAACTGTAGTATATATAACATATAACTGTATAACTGTATTATATATCTTATAACTGTAGTATATATAACTTATAACTGTATAACTGTATTATATAACATATAACTGTATAACTGTATTATATAACTTATAACTGTATAACTGTAGTATATATAACATATAACATATAACTGTATAACTGTATTATATATAACTTATAACTGTATTATATAACTTATAACTGTATAACTGTATTATATATAACATATAACTGTATAACTGTATTATATATAACTTATAACTGTATCACTGTATTATATAACGTATAACTGTATAACTGTAGTATATATAAAAAATAACTGTATAATTGTATTATATATAACTTATAACTGTAGTATATACAAGGAAAGTTTTAAGGCATTAGACCTAGCAACAATCTCCATTTCTTGGAGAGAAACCCACACAAAACGTATTAATAAAGCATATATTACCCCGGCCGTAAAGGTGAGATGGTCAGCAATAGGAATATGTTGCCCAAAATGTAAGAGGCTAAGAGTAGATTTACACCATTATTTTTGGGAATGTATTGAGATCAAAAGATTTTGGTTTAAGGTTAATGCTTGGTATAATAGAATCAATGTTACTAATATACAAATGACAGGAGAAATTATCTTCTTCTTCGCTAAGGAAGGATATCCTTTTAAGAATGTACGTCAGTTAAATAGTATAATTATAACAAGCAGGTTGCTGATTTTAAAATATTGGAAGTCTAATAAAGCCCCCAGTCTGAGAGAACTCAAACAAAAATTATATAACCAAATTATTCTGGAACAGATGGATATTTCTGTTAACTCTGAAGCCCTCATAAATAGGTTTTTTAACCCCTTAAGGACCAAGGACGTACGCCACACGTCCTCAAAAAAAATACAGTTAATGACCGAGGACGTGTGGCGTACGTCCTTGGTCTGGAAAGCAGCTGGAAGCGATCCTGCTCGCTTCCAGTTGCTTTCCTGTTATTGCAGTGATGCCTCGATATCGAGGCATCCTGCAATAACATTTTTTAGCAATCCGGTGCAGAGAGAGCCACTCTGTGGCCCTCTCTGCACCGGACATCACCGGCTAAATCCGTTGGTGGGTGGGAGCCGGTTCGGGAGGCGGGTGGCGGCCATCGATGGCCCTGATGATGTGGAGGGGGGCGGGATCATGGGCGGGGGTGATCGGGGGCGCGCACGGATGCGCGCGCGTGCATGGGAGGGCGGGGGCGGGCGCATGCACGGGGAGGGAGCGGGTGGGAGCCGCTACACTACAGAAAAATTAGTTACTCAAAAGTTTAAAAAGTACTAACTATTGACATTAAAATGCATTAGTTAGGGGGTGGGCGATTGGTCTGTGCGGGGGGGGGGGAAGCTACACTACAGAAAAACAACATAAAAATAAAAAATAAACTATTTCTCTTGCAAACTGGGTACTGGCAGACAGCTGCCAGTACCCAATATGGCCCCCAATAAGTCAGAGGGGGGGTTAGAGAGCTGTTGTGGGGGGGATCAGGGAGGTTGGGGGCTAAGGGGGGATCCTACAAAGTAGCATATGTAAATATGCTAAAAAAATTTATTTTATTTTTTTTTTTAAAAAACTTTTATTTTAGTACTGGCAGACTTTCTGCCAGTACTTAAGATGGCGGGGACAATTGTGGTGTGGGGGAGGGAAGGGAGCTGTTTGGGAGGGATCAGGGGGTCTGATGTGTCAGGTGGGAGGCTGATCTCTACACTAAAGCTAAAATTAACCCTGCAAGCTCCCTACAAACTACCTAATTGGCGGTGAAATGGTGGCATGAAATATACCAAAATGGGCCTAGATCAATACTTGGGGTTGTCTACTACACTACACTGAAGCTAAAATTAACCATAGAAGCTCCCTACATGCTCCCTTATTAACCCCTTCACTGCTGGGCATAATACACGTGTGGTGCGCAGTCGCATTTAGCAGCCTTCTAATTAGTAAAAAGCAAAACCAAAGCCATATATGTCTGCTATTTATGAACAAAGGGGATCCCAGAGAAGCATTTACAACCATTTATTCTATAATTGCATAAGTTGTTTGTAAATAATTTCAGTGAGAAACCTAAAGTTTGTGAAAAAAATTGTGAAAAAGGGAACAATTTTTTTTATTTGATCGCATTTGGCGGTGAAATGGTGGCATGAAATATACCAAAATGGGCCTAGATCAATACTTTGGGATGTCTTCTAAAAAAAAATATATACATGTCAATGGATATTTAGGGATTCCTGAAAGATATCAGTGTCCCAATGTAACTATTGCTAATTTTGAAAAAAAGTGGTTTGGAAATAGCAAAGTGCTGCTTGTATTTATGGCCCTATAACTTGCAAAAAAAGCAAAGAACATGTAAACATTGGGTATTTCTAAACTCACGACAAAATTTAGAAACTATTTAGCATATGTTTTTTTGGGTGGTTGTAGATGTGTAACAGATTTTGGGGGTCAAAGTTTGAAAAAGTGTGTTTTTTTCCATTTTTTCCTCATATTTTATAATTTTTTTTATAGTAAATTATAAGATATGATGAAAATAATGGTATATTTTGAAAGTCCATTTAATGGCGAGAAAAACGGTATATAATATGTGTGGGTACAGTAAATGAGTAAGGGGAAAATTACAGCTAAACACAAACACCACAGAAATGTAAAAATAGCCTTGGTCCCAAACGGACAGAAAATGGAAAAGTGCTGTAGTCATTAACCCCTTAATGACCACAGCACTTTTCCATTTTCTGTCCGTTTGGGACCAAGGCTATTTTTACATTTTTGCGGTGTTTGTGTTTAGCTGTAATTTCCCTCTTACTCATTTACTGTACCCACACATATTATATACCGTTTTTCTCGCCATTAAATTAACTTTCTAAAAATACCATTATTTTCATCATATCTTATAATTTACTATAAAAAAAATTATAAAATATGAGGAAAAATGGAAAAAAACACACTTTTTTTAACTTTGACCCCCAAAATCTGTTACACATCTACAACCACCAAAAAAAAAACATGCTAAATAGTTTCTAAATTTTGTCCTGAGTTTAGAAATACCTAATATTTACATGTTCTTTGCTTTTTTTGAAAGCTATAGGGCCATAAATACAAGTAGCATTTTGCTATTTCCAAACTACTTTTTTTCAAAATTAGCGCTAGTTACATTGGAACACTAATATCTTTCAGGAATCCCTGAATATCTATTGACATGTATATATTTTTTTTTAGAAGACATCCCAAAGTATTAATCTAGGCCAATTTTGGTATATTTCATGCCACCATTTCACCGCCAAATGCGATCAAATACAAAATATCGTTCACTTTTTCACAAATTTTTTCACAA
This sequence comes from Bombina bombina, assembly GCF_027579735.1. Lineage (NCBI taxonomy): Eukaryota > Metazoa > Chordata > Amphibia > Anura > Bombinatoridae > Bombina > Bombina bombina. The sequence continues at coordinate 967,550,071 of NC_069500.1, read as the reverse complement.
ACTTTCGGTTTCTCACTGAAATTATTTACAAACAGATTGTGCAATTATGGCACAAATGGTTGTAAATGCTTCTCTGGGATCCCCTTTGTTCAGAAATAGCAGACATATATGGCTTTGGCATTGCTTTTTGGTAATTAGAAGGCCGCTAAATGCCGCTGCGCACCACACGTGTATTATGCCCAGCAGTGCAGGGGTTAATTAGGGAGCTTGTAGGGAGCTTGTATGGTTAATTTTAGCTTTAGTGTAGTGTAGTAGACAACCCAAAGTAATGATCTAGGCCCATTTTGGTATATTTCATGCCACCATTTCACCGCCAAATGCGATCAAATAAAAAAAAAACGTTAAATTTTTCACAATTTTAGGATTCTCACTGAAATCATTTACAAACAGCTTGTGCAATTATGGCACAAATGGTTGTAAATGCTTCTCTGGGATCCCCTTTGTTCAGAAATAGCAGATATATATGACTTTGGTGTTGCTTTCTGGTAATTAGAAGGCCGCAAAATGCTGCTGCGCATCACACGTGTATTATGGCTAGCAGTGAAGGGGTTAATTAGGAAGTTTGTAGGGAGCTTGCAGGGTTAATTTTAGCTTTAGTGTAGAGATCAGCCTCCCACCTGACACATCAGACCCCCTGATCCCTCCCAAACAGCTCCCTTCCCTCCCCCACCCCACAATTGTCCCCGCCATCTTAAGTACTGGCAGAAAGTCTGCCAGTACTAAAATAAAAGCTTTTTGGGGGGTATAGGTTTTTTTTTTTTTTTAAAATAATAATTATTCTGCTGTATAGGACCCCCCTTAGCCTCCAACCTCCCTGATCCCCCCCAAAACAGCTTTGTAACCTTCCCTATCTGCCTTATTGGGGCCATCTTGGGTACTGGCAGCTGTCTGCCAGTACCCAGCTTATACAAAAAAGTGCTTTTTTTTCTTAAGTTTTTTTTTTTCTGTAGTGTAGCTTCCCCAAACCCCCCCCCCACCACCACCACAAACCCCAACCACCTCATTGATTGTTTTTTTTCTACAGTTTTTTTAAACTGATTGCACCTTTTTCTGTAGTGTAGCGGTTCCCACCCGCTCCCTCCCCGTGCACGCGCCCGCCCCCGCCCTCCCGTGCACGCGCGCGCGTCCGTGCGCGCCCCCGGGCATCCCCGCCCACGATCCCGCCCCCCTCCACATCTCCAGGGCCATCGATGGCCGCCACCCGCCTCCCGGTAATGCTCCCACCCACCAACGAAGGAAGCCACCGATCTCCGGTGCAGAGAGGGCCACAGAGTGGCTCTCTCTGCACCGGATGGCTTCAAAAGGTTATTGCAGGATGCCTCCATATCGAGGCATCACTGCAATAACCGGAAAGCAGCTGGAAGCAAACAGGATCGCTTCCAGCTGCTTTCCACACCGAGGACGTGCAGGGTACGTCCTCAGGCATTAACTGCCTTTTTTTTGAGGACGTACCCTGCACGTCCTCGGTCGTTAAGGGGTTAAGGGGTTAAAAAATGGAAAAATATAATTTTAGATCTCTCAGAAGAAAATCAGAAACACCTAATTGCACCATTTAGGAGGACCACTTTTTTTGGAAACAGCAATTATAAATAATGAATTCCCTGGATAAAGAGATAAACCAAGAAATTGAGGAGGGAGAGGATATTTTCTATATTTTTTATACTTTCTTTTTTTTTTTTTTTGTTTTGTTTTGTTTTGTGTTTTTGTGTTTGTCCGGTTTTACAAAATCTAATAAAATAGTCAACAGTAAAAGAACGTATTAAGAGTAGAGTGTTTGGTGCCCGACAAGTATTAAGTTCAGTACTTAAAGAGTGTGTCTTAAACCCAGATCCTTTGTTGTGAGTTTTCTCTACTATATGTTTATTCTCGTGGAAATCTTCTTAAGGGAAAATTTATGGTATTATTTTGTATATGTAATTCCATGATGTTAGTGGAACAGAAATATTTGATTTCAATGTAACTTACGAATGCTGTAAGAATTTGTTCTGTTTTTGTTTTGACAATTTTGTTATACTGTTGAATTATAAATAAAAATATTAAAAAAAAACAAAACCATATAACTGTATAACTGTATTATATATAACTTATAACTGTATCACTGTATTATATAACTTATAACTGTATAACTGTAGTATATATAACATATAACTGTATAACTGTATTATATATAACTTATAACTGTATAACTGTAGTATATATAACTTATAATTGTATCACTGTATTATATAACTTATAACTGTATAACTGTAGTATATATAACATATAACTGTATAATTGTATTATATATAACTTATAACTGTAGTATATACAACTTATAACTGTATAACTGTATTATATAACTTATAACTGTATAACTGTAGTATATATAACTTATAACTGTATCACTGTATTATATAACTTATAACTGTATAACTGTAGTATATATAACATATAACTGTATAACTGTAGTATATATAACTTTTAACTGTATCACTGTATTATATAACTTATAACTGTATAACTGTAGTATATATAACATATAACTGTATAATTGTATTATATATAACTTATAACTGTAGTATATACAACTTATAACTGTACAAATATTTGATTTCAATGTAACTTACGAATGCTGTAAGAATTTGTTCTGTTTTTGTTTTGACAATTTTGTTATACTGTTGAATTATAAATAAAAATATTAAAAAAAAACAAAACCATATAACTGTATAACTGTATTATATATAACTTATAACTGTATCACTGTATTATATAACTTATAACTGTATAACTGTAGTATATATAACATATAACTGTATAACTGTATTATATATAACTTATAACTGTATAACTGTAGTATATATAACTTATAATTGTATCACTGTATTATATAACTTATAACTGTATAACTGTAGTATATATAACATATAACTGTATAATTGTATTATATATAACTTATAACTGTAGTATATACAACTTATAACTGTATAACTGTATTATATAACTTATAACTGTATAACTGTAGTATATATAACTTATAACTGTATCACTGTATTATATAACTTATAACTGTATAACTGTAGTATATATAACATATAACTGTATAACTGTAGTATATATAACTTTTAACTGTATCACTGTATTATATAACTTATAACTGTATAACTGTAGTATATATAACATATAACTGTATAATTGTATTATATATAACTTATAACTGTAGTATATACAACTTATAACTGTATAACTGTATTATATAACTTATAACTGTATAACTGTAGTATATATAACTTATAACTGTATAACGGTAGTATATATAACATATAACTGTATAACTGTAGTATATATAACTTATAACTGTATAACTGTAGTATATATAACATAAAACTGTATAACTGTATTATATATAACTTATAACTGTATAACTGTAGTATATATAACATATAACTGTATAACTGTAGTATATATAACTTATAACTGTAGTATATATAACATATAACTGTATAACTGTATTAAATATAACTTATAACTGTAGTATATATAACATATGACTGTATAACTGTATTATTTAACTTATAACTGTATAACTGTAGTATATATAACATATAACTGTATAACTGTATTATATATAACTTATAACTGTATAACTGTAGTATATATAACTTATAACTGTAGTATATATAAAATATAACTGTATTATATATAACTTATAACTGTATAACTGTAGTATATATAACTTATAACTGTATAACTGTATTATATAACTTATAACTGTATAACTGTAGTATATATAACATATAACTATATAACTGTATTATATATAACTTATAACTGTATAACGGTAGTATATATAACTTATAACTGTATAACTGTAGTATATATAAAATATATCTGTATAACTGTATTATATATAACATAACTGTATAACTGTAGTATATATAACATATAACTGTATAACTGTATTATATAACTTATAACTGTATAACTGTAGTATATATAACATATAACTGTATAACTGTATTATATATAACTTATAACTGTATAACTGTAGTATATATAACTTATAACTGTATAACTGTAGTATATATATAAAATATCACTGTATAACTGTATTATATATAACTTATAACTGTATAACTGTAGTATATATAACTTATAACTGTATAACTGTATTATATAACTTATAACTAGTGATGTCGCGAACAGTTCCCCCGGAGAACAGTTCCCGGCAATCTTAGCTTGTTCGCGTTCGCCGCGGCGGGCGAACATATGCGATGTTCGATCGGCCCCCTATTCGTCATCATTGAGGAAACATTGACCCTGTATCTCACAGTCTGCAGACACATTTCAGCCAATCAGCAGCAGACACTCCCTCCCAGACCCTCCCAGCTCCTGGGCAGCAGCCATTTTAGATTCATTACGATCCTGCATTCTTAGTGAGAGGAGGGTTAGTGCTGCTGCTGGTGATTTTATAGGGAAATTGATAGCTAGGCTAGTGTATTCAGTGTCCACTACAGTCCTGATGGACTCATCTAATCTATGCTGTAAGGACAGTACCCCAAAAAGGCCTTTTTAGGGATAGAACTTCAGTCTTTTTTTTTTTTTTTTGTAATCTTATTGCATTTGCCTGCCTGTCAGCCTGTGTGTGAGGCTCACAGCATATACTGTGATTAATTGCTCTGTGCCACCACTCATATCTGGTGTAACATTAGTGTAAATTTAAAAAAAAAAATGTTTACATCAGTTTGCTAGTGTAATCTAATTTCATTTTCCATCAGGCCTGTGTGTCAGGCCCACAGCATATACTGTGATTAATTGCTCTGTGCCACCACTCATATCTGGTGTAACATTAGTGTAAATTTTAAAAAAAAAAACTTTTACATCAGTTTGCTAGTGTAATCTAATTTCATTTTCCATCAGGCCTGTGTGTCAGGCCCAAAGCATATACTGTGCCTAATTGCTCTGTTTTCCACCACATTTATATCTGGTGTAACATTAGTGTAAATTTTTTTATAAAAAACTTTTACATCAGTCTGCTAGTGTAATCTAATTGCAGTTGCCAGGCCAGCCTGCCACTGCCAGCCTCAGTGCCACCACTCATATCTGGTGTAACATTAGTGTAATTTTTTTAAAAAAAAACCAGACTCTGCATCAACTATGTAATTTTCCATGGGAGTTTTGCCATGGATCCCCCTCCGGCATGCCACAGTCCATGTGTTAGTCCCCTTGAAACAACTTTTCCATCACTATTGTGGCCAGAAAGAGTCCCTGTGGTTTTTAAAATTCGCCTGCCCATTGAAGTCAATGGCGGTTCGCCCGGTTCGCCGGTTCGCCGGTTCGCGAACATTTGCGGAAGTTCGCGTTTGCCGTTTGCGAACGCAAAATTTTAGGTTCGCGACATCACTACTTATAACTATATAACTGTAGTATATATAACATATCACTGTATAACTGTATTATATATAACTTATAACTGTTGTATATATAACTTATAACTGTATAACTGTAGTATATATAAAATATAACTGTATAACTGTATTATATATAACTTATAACTGTATAACTGTATTATATATAACTTATAACTGTATAACTGTATTATATAACTTATAACTGTAGTATATATAACATATAACTATATAACTGCATTATATAACTTATAACTGTATAACTGTAGTATATATAACATATAACTGTATAACTGTATTATATAACTTATAACTGTATAACTGTAGTATATATAACATATAACTGTATAACTGTATTATATAACTTATAACTGTATAACTGTAGTATATATAACATATAACTGTATAACTGTATTATATAACTTATAACTGTATAACTGTAGTATATATAACATATAACTGTATAACTGTATTATATAACTTATAACTGTATAACTGTAGTATATATAACATATAACTGTATAACTGTAGAATCTATAACTTATATAACTTATAACTGTATAACTGTAGTATATATAACATATAACTATATAACTGCATTATATAACTTATAACTGTATAACTGTAGTATATATAACATATAACTGTATAACTGTATTATATAACTTATAACTGTATAACTGTAGTATATATAACATATAACTGTATAACTGTAGTATATATAACATATAACTGTATATTTGTATTATATAACTTATAACTGTATAACTGTAGTATATATAACATATAACTGTATAACTGTATTATATAACTTATAACTGTATAACTGTAGTATATATACCATATAACTGTATAACTGTATTATATAACTTATAACTGTATAACTGTAGTATATATAACATATAACTGTATAACTGTAGAATCTATAACTTATAACTGTATAACTGTAGTATATATAACATATAACTGTATAACTGTAGAATCTATAACTTATAACTGTATTATATAACTTATAACTGTATAACTGTAGTATATATAACATATAACTATATAACTGCATTATATAACTTATAACTGTATAACTGTAGTATATATAACATATAACTGTATAACTGTATTATATAACGTATAACTGTATAACTGTAGTATATATAACATATAACTGTATAACTGTATTATATAACTTATAACTGTATAACTGTAGTATATATAACATATAACTGTATAACTGTAGTATATATAACTTATGACTGTATAACTGTATTATGTAACTTATAACTGTATAACTGTAGTATATATAACATATAACTGTATATTTGTATTATATAACTTATAACTGTATAACTGTAGTATATATAACATATAACTGTATAACTGTATTATATAACTTATAACTGTATAACTGTAGTATATATAACATATAACTGTATAACTGTATTATATAACTTATAACTGTATAACTGTAGTATATATAACATATAACTGTATAACTGTATTATATAACTTATAACTGTATAACTGTAGTATATATAACATATAACTGTATAACTGTATTATATATAACATATCTGTATAACTGTAGTATATATAACATATAACTGTATAACTGTATTATATATAACATAACTGTATAACTGTAGTATATATAACATATAACTGTATAACTGTATTATATAACTTATAACTGTATAACTGTAGTATATATAACATAGAACTGTATAACTGTATTATATAACTCATAACTGTATAACTGTATTATATAACTTATAACTGTATAACTGTAGTATATATAACATATAACTGTATAACTGTAGAATCTATAACTTATAACTGTATAACTGTATTATATAACTTATAACTGTATAACTGTAGTATATATAACATATAACTGTATAACTGTATTATATAACATAACTGTATAACTGTAGTATATATATAACATATAACTGTATAACTGTATTATATAACTTATAACTGTATAACTGTAGTATATATAACATATAACTGTATAACTGTATTATATAACTTATAACTGTATAACTGTAGTATATATAACATATAACTGTATAACTGTAGTATATATAACTTATAACTGTATAACTGTATTATGTAACTTATAACTGTATAACTGTAGTATATATAACATATAACTGTATAACTGTATTATATAACTTATAACTGTATAACTGTAGTATATATAACATATAACTGTATAACTGTATTATATATAACATATCTGTATAACTGTAGTATATATAACATATAACTGTATAACTGTATTATATATAACATAACTGTATAACTGTAGTATATATAACATATAACTGTATAACTGTATTATATAACTTATAACTGTATAACTGAAGTATATGTAACATATAACTGTATAACTGTATTATATAATTATAACTGTAGTATATATAACATATAACTGTATAACTGTATTATATAACTTATAACTGTTTAACTGTATTATATAACTTATAACTGTATAACTGTAGTATATATAACATATAACTGTATAACTGTAGAATCTATAACTTATAACTTATAACTGTATAACTGTAGTATATATAACATATAACTGTATAACTGTAGAATCTATAACTTATAACTGTATAACTGTATTATATAACTTATAACTGTATAACTGTAGTATATATAACATATAACTGTATAACTGTATTATATAACTTATAACTGTATAACTGTAGTATATATAACATATAACTGTATAACTATAGTATATATAACTTATAACTGTATAACTTAAATTAGACTTCCTTAGCTGCACTTGTCTGATCCTGAGTTCCAGCTCTGGATGCAGACTCTTTAACTTCCTCACACCAAGGCCTCTAGTTATGAAGCTCCGTATTTACCTGCATTCGCCGGTCCAATACGCTCGCCTAAGCTCGCCTAACATCGCCGCCGCGGACCTGAATACGTTCGCCAAAGTTATCAAGAAAGCTGTCAAGAAGCCGCACACCAAATACGGAGCGATGAGCAGCGGACTGTTGTTAACTGACAGTCATCGATCTCGCTGCTCATCGGCTTCTTCGCAGCTTTCTTGCTACCCTGTCACTAAGCACCCACACTATACTATACTGTTTTACCCCCTAAACCGCCGCTCACGGACCCTGCCGCAACTAAATAAACGTATCACGGACCCTCCGCAACTATAATAAATATATTAACCCATAAACCGCCGCTCCTGGACCCCTCCGCAATTATAATAAATATATTAACCCCTAAACCGCCGCTCCTGGACCCCTCTGCAACTATAATAAATATATTAACCCCTAAACCGCCGCTCCTGGACCCCACCGCCACCTACATTATACCTATTAACCCCTAATCTGCCGCCCCCTATACCGCCGCCATCTACATAAAGTTATTAACCCTTATCCTGCCGAACCCGGACCCCGCCGCAAATAAATTAAATGTTTAACCCCTAAACCGCCGCACCCAGAGCCCTCCGCCACCTACATTACATTTATTAACCCCTATCCTGCCCCCCACTACACCGCTGCCACCTACAGTACATTGATTAACCCCTAATCTACCCCCCTACACCGCCACCCCTATATTAAATGAATTAACCCCTAAACCTAAGTCTAACCCTAACCCTAACACCCCCCTAACTTAAATATTATTTAAATTAATCTAAATAAATATTCCTATAATTAACTACATTATTCCTATTTAAAACTAAATACTTACCTATAAAATAAACCCTAAGCTAGCTACAATATAATTAATAATTACATTATAGCTATTTTAGGGTTTATTTTTATTTTACAGGCAACTTTGTATTTATTTTAACTAGGTACAATAGCTATTAAATAGTTATTAACTATTTAATAGCTACGTAGCTAAAATAACTACAAAATTACCTGTAAAATAAATCCTAACCTAAGTTACAATTACACCTAACACTACAAGTACAAAAAAATAAATTACATCTAATCTAGGCCCCCTAATAAAATAAAAAGTCCCCCAAAATAATAAAATTCCCTACCCTAAACTAAATTACAAATAGCCCTTAAAATGGCCTTTTGCGGGGCATTGTCCCAAAGCAATCAGCTCTTTTACCTGTAAAAAAAATAAATACAAACCCCCCCCCAAATTACAACCCACCACCCACACACCCCTACTCTAAAACCCACCCGATCCCCCCTTAAAAAAAACTAACACTAACTAGCTAACTAGGTAGGAAAAATCCGATTGGCTGATGTAATCAGCCAATCGGATTGAAGTTTAATCCCATTGGCTAATTGGATCAGCCAATAGAATTGACCTCGCATTCTATTGGCTGATTACATCAGCCAATCAGATTTTTCCTACCTTAATTCCGATTGGCTGATAGAATCCTATCAGCCAATCGGAATTCGAGGGACGCCATCTTGGATGACATCATTTATAGGAACCTTCATTCAGTGTTAGGACATCAGAAGAAGAGGATGGCTCCGCGTCGGCTGGATTCAAGATGGCTCCACTCCGCTCCGGTTGATTGAAGATAGAAGATGCCGCTTGGAGGAAGACATCTGCCGCTTGGAGGACCTCTTCTGCCCGGATTCGATGAAGACTTCTGGACGGATCGGATGACCGCTTGTGCCCGGCTGGGTGAAGACGGCTCAAGGTAGGGTGATCTTCAAGGGGGTAGTGTTTTTTTAAGGGGGGATCGGGTGGGTTTTAGAGAAGGGGTGTGTGGGTGGTGGGTTGTAATGTTGGGGGGGTATTGTATTTATTTTTTTTACAGGTAAAAGAGCTGATTACTTTGGGGCAATGCCCCACAAAAGGCCCTTTTAAGGGCTTGTAAAAGAGCTGATTACTTTGGGGCAATGCCCCGCAAAAGGCCCTTTTAAGGGCTATTTGTAATTTAGTTTAGGGTAGGGAATTTTATTATTTTGGGGGGCTTTTTTATTTTATTAGGGGGCTTAGATTAGGTGTAATTAGTTTAAAATTCTTGTAATTTTTTTATTTTCTGTAATTTTTAGATTATTTTTTTTGTACTTTAGTTATTTTTAGTTAATTTTATTTAATGTTAGGTAATTGTAGTTAATTAATTTAATTTATTTAATGATAGTGTAGTGTTAGGTGTAATTGTAACTTAGGTTAGGATTTATTTTACAGGTAATTTTGTAGTAATTTTAGCTAGGTAGCTATTAAATAGTTAATAACTATTTAATAGCTATTGTACCTAGTTAAAATAACTACAAAGTTGCCTGTAAAATAAAAATACACCCTAAAATAGCTATAATGTAATTATTAATTATATTGTAGCTATCTTAGGGTTTATTTTATAGGTAAGTATTTAGTTTTAAATAGGATTAATTTATTTAATTATAGGAATATTTATTTAGATTCATTTAAATAATATTTAAGTTATTGGGGTGTTAGGGTTAGGGTTAGACTTAGGTTTAGGGGTTAATTCATTTAATATAGCGGCGGCGGTGTAGGGGGGATAGATTAGGGGTTAATCAATGTAATGTAGGTGGTGGCGGTGTAGGGGGGGGGGGATAGGGGTTAATAAATGTAATGTAGGTGGCGGAGGGCTCCGGGTGCGGTGGGTTAGGGGTTAAACAATTAATTTATTTGTGGCGGGGTCCGGGATCGGCAGGATAGGGGTTAATAACTTTATGTAGGTGGCGGTGGTATAGGGGGCGGCAAATTAGGGGTTAATAGGTATAATGTAGGTGGCGGTGGGGTCCGGGAACGGCGGTTTAGGGGTTCATATATTTATTATAGTGGCGACAGGGTCCGGGTGCGGCGGTCTAGAGGTTAATAAGTATAATGTAGGTGGCGGCTGTGGCGGGGTGGCGGATTAGGGGTTAATAAGTATAAAGTAGGCGGGGGCGGTGTAGGGGGCAGATTAGGGGTTAATAAGTATAATGTAGGTGGCGGCGGTGTAGGGGGCGGCAGATTAGGGGTGTTTAGACTCGGGTATATGTTAGGGTGTTAGGTGCAGACACTTCCCATAGGAATCAATGGGATATCGGGCAGCAGCGAACATGAGCTCTCGCTGCTGTCAGACTCCCATTGATTCCTATGGGATCCGCCGCCTCCAGGGCCGCGGATTGAAAACCAGGTACGCTGGCCCGGAATAGTGGCGAGCGTACCTGCTAGTTGTTTGATAACTAGCAAAAAGTAGTCAGATTGTGCCAAACTTGCGTTCGGAACATCTGTAGTGATGTAACCATCGATCTGTGTCAGACTGAGTCCGGCGGATCGTATGTTACGTCATTATATTCTACTTTTGCCGGGCTGTAGGGCTTGATAACTACAGCCAATCAGCCTCACCACAAATACGCTGCGGAATTCCAGCGTATTTGCGGTTGACGGCTTGATAACTAGAGGCCCAACTGTCTCTGCCCACTTAAAGGGACATTAAACCCCCCAAAAATATTTCATTATTTATATAAAGCATGTTATTTACTTCTGTTATCCAATTTTCTTTGTTTTTTGTTATCCTTCGTTGAAAAGCAAGAAAGGTAAGTTCAGGGGTGTGCACGAGTCTGCAGTACTATATGGCTGCAGTTTTGCAACAATGTTATACATTAGCAAGAGCACTATATGGCAGCACTATTTCCTGTCATGCAATGCTCCAGACATGTGCAAGCTATCTATCTAGATATCTCTTCAACAAAGAAAAACAAGAGAAAAAAAGGAAATTTGATAATAGAAGTAAATTGGAAACGTTTTTAAAATTAAATTTAATAATAAAATAATAAAATTTTAATAATAAAAATGACCTATTTTTCTATGAGAAGAACATTGGAATGAAGAATGAGTTATCTTATAGCGCATTATGTAAATATTAAATATAAAATATTGAATAAAATATTAATAATAATTATTAATAAATATAGTTATTGATATATATATATATATATATATATATATATATATATATATATATTTTTATATATATATATATATATTCTATAGAATATTTAGAATATTTAAAAATCGGTTTGTGCACATAAACTCAACAGGAGTACACTAATTCATGACATGAGTTATATTAAGGTGTTATGAATTTATTAAATATAAAATATTGAAAAATATTAATAATTAAGCTATATAATTATTATAGATGCACTGAAAAATTATATTTCATTGAATTGAATTTATATATATATATATACAGTATAGGTATATATATATATATATATATATATATATATATATATAGTCGTGGCCAAAAATATTGGCACCCCTGCATTTCTGTCAGATTATGCACCACTATTTTGCTTGTTGGTATGACACAAAAAAAAGTGGAGAAAACCCCCCAAATCTGACACATTCCACGCAAAACAAAAATTATTGTTACCTTCTCAAAGTTGTAAGAAATAATGGCATTCCAAGTTTTTGATGCTCCTGTAATTTGTAATTAAACTCACCTCTATCAATTAACAGGTGCTGAAAATATTGAAATCACACCGGCAACCAGTTAAAATGGTGAAAAATTGACTCAACCTTTCTGTTGTGTGTATCTGTGTGTCACACTGAGCAAGGAGAAGAAAAAGAGCAGCAAAGAATTGCTTGAGGATTTGCGAACAAAAATTTTGGAAAAGCATGGACAATCGCAAGGTTACAAGTCCATCTCTAGAGATCTTAATGTTCCTGTGTCCACTGAGCGCAATATTGTCAAGATGTTTACAGCCCATGACACTGTAGCTAATCTCCCTGGACGTGGACAAAAGAGAAACATTGATCAAAGACTGCAACAAAGGATTGTTGAAATGGTGGATAAAGAACCTTGATCAACTTCCAGACAAATTCAAGCTGACCTTCAGGCACAGGCTACAAATGTGTCATCTCATACTATACATCTCCATCTGAATGAAAAGGGACACTATGGTAGGAGAAACAGGAGGACTCCACAGTAGATACCGAAATATAAAAAAGCCAGATTGGAGTTTGCCAAAACCTACCTGATGAAGCCAAAATCCTTTTGGGAGAGTGTGCTGTGGAAAGACAAAATAAAATTATAGCTTTTTGGTAAAGCCAATAATTCTACTGTTTTCAGAAAAATAAATTAGGCTTTTTAAGAAAAGAATACAGTCCCTTAAGTCAAACATTGTAGAGGTTCACTGATAATTTGGGGTTGCTTTGCTGCTTCAGGCTCTGGATGCCTTGACTGTGTGCATGGAATTATGAAATCTGAAGACTACCAAAGAATTAAGTGGTGTAATGTAGGGCCCAGTGTCAGAAAGTTGGGTCTCCGTCAGAGGTCATGGGTCTTACAGCAGTACCCAGAAATGGTTTAAGACAAAGGGTTGGAGAGTACTGAACTGGCCAGCAATGAGTCCATGGCCTCTATTTAACAAAGTCTGGCGGACCTGATCCGACAGTGCGAATCAGGTCCGCCAGACCTCGCTGAATGTGGAGAGCAATACGCTCTCCGTATTCAGCATTGCACCAGCAGCTCACAAGAGCTGCTGGTGCAACGCCGCCCCCTGCAGACTTGCGGATAATGGGCCGCCAGCAGGGAGGTGTCAATCAACCCGATCGTACTCGATCGGGTTGATTTCCAGCGATGTCTGTCCGCCTGCTCAGAGCAGGCGGACAGGTTATGGAGCAGCGGTCTTTGTGACCGCTGCTTCATAACTGCTGTTTATGGCGAGTCTGAAGACTCGCCAGAAACACGGGCTGTCAAGCTCCTTTCGGAGCTTGATAGATAGGCCCCCATATCTCAATCCCATTGAGCACCTGTGGAGAAAGATCAAAACAACAGTTTGGAAAAGGTACCCTTCCAATCTGAGAGATCTGGAGCAGTTGGCGAAAGAAGAGTGGTCAAAAATTCCAGTAGAGAGGTGTAAGAAACTCATTAATGGTTACAGGAAGCAATTGATTTCAGTTTTTTTTCCCCAAGGGGTATGCTACCAAATATTAAAATGAGGATGCCAGTTTTGCTTTGAATGTGTCAGATTTGGCTTTTTTTTCTCAACTTTTTTGTGTCATACCAATACAAACAAAATAAATAAACATGATAATGCCTAAACATTTGTAATTGCAACAATTTTCTGGGCAAAGTGGTGCATTATCTGAAAGAAATGCAGGGGTGCCAATATTTTTGGCCATGACTGTATATATATGTATAAGTAACTTTAATAATTATTAATATTTATTATTAATATTTTATTCAATGTTATATTTAATATTTACATAAAGCGCCATAAGATAACTCATTCTTTGTGTGCGCTAACTCAATACTGTGAGACATTCCAATGTTTTCCACATAGAAATTGTTTTAATTTTTATTGTTAAATTTATATTTCTATATCTGATAATGTTAATGTAAAATATAAATCTATACCTGTGAAGAACATTGGAATGTTGAATATTAATAACTCCTGTCTGGTTAGCATGCAAGCGATAGGTGTTAAGTTTTTTCTTTTGCACTCTTCATTAAAGTCTATAGGAAGAATAAGTTAGCGTGATCACGATATCCAAAATCCTTTGGTTAGCGCACTTCAACTTGCAATACACGTGCTAACCCATACGCGCAATAAGATTACTTCTGGCGGTACTAGCACTTGAGCGAAAGCTCTAAATAGCACGCCACACCCTTGAGAAGGTGGGCTAAACCAAACTTTGTGAATGTGTATTTAAAAATATGGAGACTGACCATCTTCCATTGGTTAGAACACCCCACCCAAGCTCATGTGTATACATGACAGTGCAGTGGAGTTGTATATAAAGGCAGGAAGTCTGATTCTATTATAAAGAGAAAAAACAGGAATGATTTAGCCCATAAAAGTATTGATTTGTAGTGTTAGGACCAGTCCCAATTGGGACACCTTTTAAGTTGGTGACTGGCTAAGCAAAATATGGCCATATTGTGTGACTAAGATCTCAGTTTTAATATAAAAGCATAGGTGTTTTTGCAGGCATTTTAGCAGCATTTAAAATGTTTTGTTTATTTGAAAGTTGATGTGCACCAATACACCCTGTGTTGTGTAAATATTTGGTCTCATTGGCTGCACTCCCAAAGATGTATTTAAACTTTTTGTAAGGTGTACTAAACCAAACTTTGTGGATTTGTATTTAAAAAAGGGAGCTTGACCATTTTCCACTGATTAAAGCACACCGCCCAAACTTAAGAGTACTCATGACAGTAGTGGCCCTGATATTCAAAACCTCTCTGCTCAGGTGAGATATTCTAAAATGATCCTCCAGCACTGTGAGATCCCTAGTGAAATTTTCAAAAGTTAGATTTTGCTTTACTTCTCCAAGGGGTGTTCCCTGCATTTCTGTATGTGAAGGAGAGACAAGCCAAGCGCAATGTAGCACTGCATGACATGACAGTTGTGTTGCATTTACACTTTGTGGTTTCTATTTTATTTCACTTTATACTTCTGATTAAATTGTATTACATTTAAACTTTGCACTTTCTATTTAGTATTTTATTTTGTGTGCATGAATGTATTTAGGATTGTGATTTTACAAATTCTGATTATAGAGCAGACTTCACAGAGGCAGAACTCACTGAATTTTCTAAGAAAGGGGGAGCAACCTGTAAATCCCAGAGAGATGCCTTCCCTAGAAGGTATTGAAGCTCTCTGGGATATCAAATTTCACATGGGAGAAAGAATGTATCTGGAGAACCCCTGGGGCTGTCATAAAGGGGCCTATTTATTAATGTGCGAACGTACATGATACAATGTAGCGTATCATGTCCGCCGCACATTGATAAATGCTGACAGCATACGCTGTCAGCATTTATCATTGCACCAGCAGTTCTTGTGAACTGCTGATGCAATGCTGCCCCCTGCAGATTCGCGGCCAATCGGCCGCTAGCAGGGAGTGTCAATCAACCCGATCTTATTCAATCGGGTTGATTTCTGTCCGCGGCTTCAGAGCAGGCGGACAAGTTATGGAGCAGCGGTCTTTAGACCGTTGCTTCATAACTTCTGTTTCCGGCGAGCCTTCCATTCAGAGCTTGATAATTTGGCCTTATAGGCTCTGTTTGCATCAATTCCAAATTAAACTGAAATGTTTTTGTTACAATTTAACTTGCTTTTGTCTATATTTTTGATATATTACTTTTCTGTTAGTTAAAATAAGTCTATTGTGAATTTTGAGTAAACTTCAGCAGCATACAGCTGGCGCAACAAATCAGTAAGACCAGTTTGTTTAAAATGCTTAGAAAATTTCACAAGACTTGTGAGAGAACTTCAGACATACCCTGGGAACTTCCCTTGTACAGCCTAGGGAACTACGTCATCCCTCCCACTTTCTAAAAGTGTCAGTTTTAGTTTGCAATGCAGGAAATTCAAGGTGCAATGTAATTTGCAATTTGTGTAACATAAATATACAAAGGGGCATATTTATTAAAGTGCGAGCGGACATGATACAATGTAGCGTATCATGTCCGCTGCACATCGTTAAATTCTGCTTCTTGTGAACTGCTTGTGTAATATCACCCCCTGCAGATTTGAGGCCAATATCAGGTGGTGTCAATCAATTGATTTCTGTCCGCCGCCTCAGAGCATGTGGACAAGTTATGGAGCAACGGTCTTTAGAGGCTTAAGGCTCGCTGGAAACAAGGGGCATCAAGCTCCATTCGAAGCTTGATAATTCGGCCTCTAAGTATGATCCTAATGTGTAAAGTAAACAGAAGTGTAACAAAACTCTCATATCACACAGTGCTGTATTGCACTGGGCTTGTCTCTGCATCATATATAGAAATGAGAGTGGGCTTGTAGTGCTGGAAAGTTCAATCCTTTTTCTTTTGAATATTCAGTGAGTTCAGCTCCTGTGAAGTCTAAACTGCAATTTCTCTCCAAGCTGGAGAACCTTTGAATATCAGAGCCAGTGTAATTGGGTTATACGAAAAGCCAGGGAGTCTCATTCTCTTTTTCTATAAATAGAAAAAGCAGGAATGATACAGCCCATAAAAGCAAAGTACTGTAGTGTTAGGACCAGTCAACATTTAGACACCTTGTAAGTTGTAAGCAGAACATGGCCATATTGTGTGGCTAGGATACCAATTTTAACATGAAAGCATAGGTGGTTTTGCTGGCAAGTTTGCAGCATTTAAAAATGTTTTGTTTATGTGCACGTGGATGTGCGACAATAACCTCTGTATTGTGTACTTTGCTGTAACTCTTACTCCTACAAACTGAAATTACTCACAGTAAAAATCAAACACTTGGGGCGGAGCTAACCGTCAAGCTGGTGAGACGCTTCTTATGGGAGCTCCTCACAATCTCCACTAAAAAACCAACAAATTTTGCCTTAGCTGATGCTATATTAACCCCTACCTACCAGAATACCCAACTAAAAGCAAGGGAGAGATCGTAGAAGTGGAATTTTCCACTAACAGCCTGAGAGTACCAGAATTAATTTAGGAGACATAGACCCCACGACGCCATCCGGCAGCCGCAACCGGAACGAATAAGCCAGACCGCAACACTCCAGGGCTGGGGTAGACAACTCAACAACAACCACAGCATCTGTGTTGCTATCCGGAGGGTCGGGGCTCCGCTCCGGAATAGCAAACAGACACCGCCAGCGGCACATCGGTACAGAATAGCCGCAACACAGAGACCCAGCCATAGCGGTATATCAGGCACCAGTAAAACGCCGCAACTTGGAGACCCATTTGACCCACCAGCCTGCAGCAATCAGACCCGCCTCACCTTCCAGGGGAAATTGCAGTGGCCAGAAGAAGCGTCGGGAGTCTTTTGGCGCGAAAGTCCGCCATACTTGGGCCTCCTTACTCTGTTATCGTGGAGCCTTTTGGAAGCACGACCGGAAGCTGCAGTACTCACACAGTTAGTGCACAGCGGGTGAGCTCTCCTTTTTTTTACCCTCTTTGACCCCTATTAACCCGCTAGCCATCTAACCACCAGAGGTCTGATAGAGGTTCCCGGCACATACCGGGCACACGCCCACGTGGCCTGTACGGCCCTTGCATAAGAAGAGAGGGGGAAGAGGAGGGAAAAGGGAGAAAGAGGAGGGGGTAAACACGAGAAAAAGCCTGCAATAATTCATGCACTATACAGAGCCTTACTGTCTACACATTATATTGAGAGAGACAAATAAGGGGGGGGGGGGAAAAACAACAAAAAAAAAACAGGTACATGTAAAGAGTATACAATCCCTATACCTGTCAGAGGCACCTGGAAAACGGCAGCACAGTGCCTACCCTTAATTTAAAACCCAAACTTAGAGTATAGCTTAGTATACCAACGGCAGGGCGACTGCAATCACACCACTGAGATAACTGAAGCTAGGAGAACCTTGCTGAGAAGCAGTTAAATACTGATATAGGAGCTGTATGTTCAGGCCTACCCTTTCCACCCCAGCAATATACATGCAGTATAACTTTGCTTCCAAAGCTGCAGTTTTAATCACGTTACAACATATCTGAGCCCTGGACCCTTCTTGAGTTGAGATACCAGTAGTTGGCCCATGCCCACTTTTGGGGACTGTTCCGCAAACGTTACCTGTCTTTCCCACAAGGAATTTAGGCCCAAACACTACTGATCACCCTGGGTGCACTGAAGGGTTTATTAAAGGATAAGACTCAGAAAACTGTGTACTGCTTAGAAGCGCCGCTCTGAAAACAGGCTGAAGATTTAGGCACTGCATTACGCCTCTTTCTACTCTATCAGTCCCTCCTCACCCTTTCCCGCCGGCCCTTACTGCCTGCGGGTCATACCCCCATACCTGACCCCACATCGTCCTAAGGGGACAACTCCCCTGAGGAGGGACTTGACATTTGGGACTTACGCAGCAGACCTAACAGCCTCCAATAAATTAAAAGACCCAATCTCCTACTCGACCTGGCTCAATTTATGGACTGTAGCTGTGGATTGAGATGAAGATGTATTAACTCCATTAATGCCATAGCCCCAGTCGGCTCCACGTAAACTTCCTTTATAGTGCTATATTTTATACTCTTGATCTAACGCACTTCACTTTGCTAGTTTTACAGATACTCACGATGCCTCAATCCTTTAAGAGAAAGCAAAAACCTCATAACGCACCTAAAAGGACGGTAGTAGATCACTTTGGACAGCCTGCCTCCAGGCGACAGTCAGCCTCGGAGGATGAAGCTTCAGACACAAGTAGCCTTAATGATGCGCACATTGGAACAACACTAACTCAAGCTACAGGCCGTCTCCAGCATAAGGAAGCATCTACTGATAACAATATGATGGACTCTATCAGGTCACTCCTGGCCTCTCACCATGACTCCCTGTCTAAGAAGTTTGACAAGGGCCACGCCGATCTGAAGAGAGACATAGCCTTAATAGGAGAAAGAACAGACGCGTTAGAGCGTAAACAGGAAGACCTGAGGATCGATCATTCCAATTTGTTGGACTACTCACAGAGTCTTGCAGAGCAGATCACTGACCTGGAGCTTAAACTGGCAGACCTCGAAGACAGGACTCGACGAAATAACATTAGAGTTAAAGGCATCCCTGAGTCAGTACCTCCACAAGAGTTGGAAAAGTTCCTGAAGGATTTGTTTATTGCTGTCCTTGGTACAGAAATGGAGAAAGAGATGCTGATTGATAGAGCTCATAGAGCCCTGAGGCCACGGACGGCCGAGGGGGACAAGCCTAGAGATGTCATTGCCCGGCTTCATTACTATACTTTCCGGGAGAAGCTACTCAAGACCTTAGCTGGTGACGGGCCACTCCCAGACCAATACGCTGCTATTCAAATATTTCAGGATCTCTCTCCTCACACCCTCCAACTAAGAAGACACTACCAACCCTACACAAAAATTCTGAGGGATAAAGCTATAAAATACAGGTGGGGCTTCCCTGTTAAGCTCTACATCAACAAAGAAGGTCAACAATTTGCAGCTTCTTCTCCACAGCAAGCAAAGGAATTGCTCCATAGATGGGGACTACTACCACAAGATCCACCGGTGCCCCCCCAGGCGATTGTGCCTGGGAGAGGCCTGAGAGCATCAGCCCCTGACTGGGGTCCCCTCCCACAGAGACCTAGAAGCCGTCAGAGGACAGCTTCAACATCTAGAGACCGAGACCCTATCTTAAAAGAAGTCAGCAGCTAGAGAATAGACCGATCTGCAACTTGTTATCTCTCCATAGATTGGACTTTTGAACTAAGGACTTTTTGATCAAGAGACTAGGATCCACTAAAGTGACTGATTCCTGTGTGCCTAGGGTACATGAAGATTGGTGAGATGAATATAATACTAAAGATAAAGTTGCTATGTTTATGATGGTTGTTTTTCCGCCTTTGTCCTCTCTCTCCTTTTGCCTCCTATTCTCCCTCTCCTAAAACTCCTTTCCCCTTGTCTCTCTTTTTCTCCCCTCTTGTCTCTTTGTGTATTCATCAATAACTAGGGTCTTGTATTCTACAGTTTTGTATATCCAAGCCCCCTCCTCCTTTTCTCCAGTCATTGGATGATCATATCTAAGCTGCCCCAGGCAATTAAGACCCTGTTCACCTGTAGATATGCTGTTAACTAACCACCCCCTAGTCTGTGGCCCTTAGAGGTGATGTTAATGTAATTATCCAACCAGACTACTTAACGTGGTAACCATCATAGTGCTGTGTTATTCTTTTTGTTATTGTCGCTACTTGCTTTTCTGTTCCTTGTTATATTGTTATACTGCTTATGCAAATCCTGACAGACCTACAGGTTTCATTGTGCAAAACATTTCAGAGCTAGCAACCTAACTTAGGAGACCTCTAGAGGGCCCCCAGAGAGCACAGATAGGAATGTTTGATTGTAGATTAAACTTTGCACTTTGCTATCATCCTCTTGCACTAGTTATGTAAGAAAAGCACTTTCCCCTTCATTATTATTAATGTTTTCCCCTTGGGATGTCGCTAATGCTGCCCCCAACTTAGACTTTTTAGCTAGGGGATCACTGTTATACACTGTTATGGGTTCTGATGTTGTTGCTCTCTATGTTTCTGTTGTTTACCTCTTTAATAATACAACTGTTAGCAGACTTACAATTTACCCTATGCAATGTCTTTCCTGTGTGACAATTTAATTTGAGGGAATGCTAGGAGGCCTCCTGGAGATCAGAGACAGAAATTACTAATTATAGACCATGACATGTAGTTTTCTCTTAACCTGTGACATTAAACTTGTAGGAAGAACACTACCTTGCACGCTTCCGTATTGCCCTAGGACTAAACACATACCAAAAGCTGATCCTACATTGCACCTTAGGACTCTAGTTGGGAGAGATAATCTATAGCATAATTTAGAATAGCCGACTGGGGCTAGGCAATTATTGCCGGCCTCTCCCCCCCCCCCCCCACACCAAAATAGTTGTGTTCTCTTACGTACAATTGAGAGATCACTCATTGTGATAGTGTTTCATACACACATCGGTACGCGCTAGCTAGTCCCCACTATAGTAAGTTTTTGCTACCTAGCTGAAGTGCTCCTAATAGCCCCCCCTCCCCTTATAACCGTTCCCCTCTTGTCCTCCCCCCCCTCCCGCAGAACTGCTCTGCTAAGTAGGAAGAATCCCCTGCTACCATGGCTCCTGTATCAGTGGCCACCCTGAATGTACAGGGACTTAACTCCCCAACTAAGCGGAGCCTGTTATATAGGTACTTAGCCACACATAGATTGCATCTAGTATTCTTACAAGAGACACACTGGGAGAGGGATTCTACGCTACCTAGAAGTTCTCCCTTATATCCCGTATGTGAAACTGCCTCCTTCACGAAAAAAAAAAGAGGAGTGGCAATAATGATCCACCGAGATGTTTGCTGTAAGATAGAACATATTGACCGAGATCCAGAAGGTAGATTTCTTATTCTGATTTGCACCCTTAATGGAGTCCTCTGCACGCTGGCCTCAATTTACACCCCGAATTCTGGACAGATCCCCTTTCTCCGAAAATTTCTCAATAAGCTAGACCTCATTAAAAGAGGACATGTCCTTTTAGGGGGAGATTTGAACTTGGTTTGGGACCCGATGCTAGATAAAAAAATGGCCAAAGATCATCCGATAGACCGGAATTTAGCTTCCCAATCTCAGGCTTTTCGTAGACTCATGTTTCAGTTTGGGCTGTTTGATGTCTGGAGATGCTTAGCCCCCACTGAACTAGATTATACGCATCATTCGATACCCCACAATTCATACTCGCGGATCGATTACATCTTGTGCGACTCATGGACACTAGATAAATTTATTGCCCCAAAGATTAAGCCCTGTCTATGGTCAGACCATGACTTAGTCAGTGTTCAACTTTCAATTTTACAACCCCCAAATTGTAGACCACCTTGGAGGCTTCCTGACCAGTGCCTGGTGGAACCTGAAATTCCGCAATTGACTAAGTTGATTTCTGACTTTCTGAAATTTAACGACACGGGCGACATTAAACTCGAAATTGTTTGGGCTGCGCTTAAAGCCTACTTAAGAGGCCATTTCATAAAAAAAAAGGCCCAGTGGAAGGCAACCCAACAGGTCCCATTAGCAAAACTGTATGCTGATTTGAGACCTCTCGAAATGGCTAATAAAAAAACTCCTGATCCTGCTCTTGCCACACAAGTAGGACTTATAAGATCTGAAATCCATAAGCGGGAACTACTAAAGGTCCAAGCTAACCTGTTTAAATTAAAGCAGATCTATTATAGTAAAGGAAACAAGGCTGACAGGCTTCTAGCCCGCAAGCTTAGAAACCGAGTGGCCAACAGCAGGATCCCGGCTATTAAGTCGGCTCGAGGTATAGTCCGCTCCCCCAAGGAAATTGGCACCGCTTTTTCAGAGTACTATGCTACCCTCTATGATTTAGAGGGTGGATCTGGTGAACTACCACCGAGTAGAGAGGACTTGAGACACTTTCTAACAAATCTAAAATTACCGACACTGAGTGAAGACTCTATTGAAGATCTAGAGAAACCTTTCACTCTTGAAGAAATAAAAGCAGCCATCCTGTCTCTCAAACCCCACAAGGCCCCTGGCCCAGATGGGTTTACAGCATTATTTTATCGGTCTTTCGCCTCACTGCTTTCCCCTTTGCTTCTTCGGCTGTTCAGTGGAATGGCTGAGGAAGGTAAGACCCTCCAGGAATTTTTAGAGGCCAACATCTTGACTATCCCTAAAGAAGGCAAATATCCAATGGAGTGTGGGAGCTATAGACCCATATCCCTTATCAATGTTGATATAAAGATATATTCTAAGGTCCTCGCGACCAGGTTGGGAAAACATTTGCCCTCTATAATCCACCTTGACCAAGTTGGGTTCGTTCAAGGCAGACAAGGTACCGACAATACCCGCAGGCTGCTGAATGTCCTCTCGGAAACCTACGATATGGGCCTACCCCTTCTCACCCTGTCCCTAGATGCCGAAAAGGCGTTTGACAGGGTGAGATGGGAATATATGTTTGAGACCTTAAAAATATTTGGGATCCCACACTCCTTTCGTAAAGCAATTGAGGCGCTATACGTCCTTCCCACAGCAGTAGTTCGGGGACTCGGCTTTAGCTCCCCCAAGATACATATCCGGAACGGAACACGGCAGGGTTGCCCCCTGTCGCCGCTCCTCTTTGCAATGGTGATGGAACCCCTGGCTGAGGCAATTAGAAGCGATACTCGGATTCAGGGCCTGCTACTACATGACTCGATGCAAAAGGTGGCTTTGTTCGCGGATGACCTTACCCTCTTCATTACAGAGCCGACACATTCGCTCCCGCCCTTGCTGGCTTTAATAGACTATTTGGCACGCTCTCCAATTACAAAATTAATGTCTCCAAAACGGAGGCATACATGATACACCTCGATCACTCTGTGCAGCGTGCCTTACAGAAGCAATATTCATTTAAATGGTCAAGCAAGGGAATCCGCCATCTTGGGGTCTTTCTATCCCATGACAGGGATGTAGTACTCCGTGAGAACTATCAAACTTTGTTGAAAGAAATTGCCAAATCATTAAGATCTAAAAGATATGATGAATTATCCTGGATGGGAAGAATTGCAGCCTTGAAAATGATGCTGTTACCTAAATTGACATATGTCATGAGATGTATCCCTCTTTCAGTCCCGGAAAAGCTTCTGAAGGACTTCCAGGCTCTCTTCAACTCGTATGTTTGGAATAGCAAGCGGCCCAGAGTTGCTGCAGCCATATTGTACTCCCCCCTTGATCAGGGGGGATTGGGGCTACCCAGTGTTAGGCATTACTATGAAGCAGCAATGATTTCCCATGCTTCAGCGTGGGGGAGAGATCTTCCACCTGCGAGATGGAGGGAGCTTGAGCAGGCTTCTCTCCCAGCATACCTGGACCTGTCTGACCTATTATGGCTCCCCCCCATCTTTCCTCCGCATATACCATTTCTAACCATATAGTCAGAGGGTGTCAGCTGCTTTGGTATAGGTTTCGTCACAGTACCCAAATTGCCCCTCACCCCTCTCCCATCCAGCCAATTATTCCTCTGCTTCAGACCCTCCCTAACTTCAGATTGAATTTATGGAAGCAGCTAGAAATAAAGACGGTTGGAGACTTCTATGCCAATGAGCGCCTTCTAACTCAAGACGAGATGATAGCTCGGTATGAGATCCTGCGGCACCTGGTATTTGAATTTATGAGACTACGCTCCTTTCTGAGGGCGTGGGGGCTACTTGGAGACTCTCCTCGGGCCCCCACG
Source organism: Bombina bombina (assembly GCF_027579735.1). Classification (NCBI taxonomy): domain Eukaryota; kingdom Metazoa; phylum Chordata; class Amphibia; order Anura; family Bombinatoridae; genus Bombina; species Bombina bombina. The sequence continues at coordinate 967,525,080 of NC_069500.1, read as the reverse complement.
GCCTGGGAGCTGAGATGGAAAATGGGACTCCAAACCTATAAGCCCCTTACAGCGCACTATAGGTGCCTCATAGTATCTCCTGTGCTAATTAAAATGAGACATCTACTCTCCTGGGAGACAGACTTAAAAATGTTGTTCACTGCCCAGAAATGGACAGTGGCTATCAATAATACCAAAGCGGTGTTACACTGCACAACAATGTATGAGCTTTACTTTAAAATGCTCACTAGATGGCACCTGGTCCCGACCAAGCTTCAAACTCTCTACCCTACCCACTCTCCCTCCTGCTGGAGGGACTGTGGTGGCCTGGGTACCCCACTACATATATGGTGGTCCTGCCCTAGACTTAAGCCACTCTGGAGCAAGCTCCGAGAGGCATGTAGAGCAATGGCTCTCCCTGAGATTTGTGACCCTGCACTTGCTCTCCTCCATCTAAATTTAGAGAAAATACCTTCACATCAGAGATCTCTCTTAATATACATGCTCACCTCAGTCAAAATGACAATTGCTAGGAACTGGAAGAGGGTACACCCCCCCAGGTGGCAAAGTGTAGTCGAATATCTAAACTACGTGAAGTCCATGGAAGATTTCGTTTACAGAGTAAGACGTCAATCAGACATTTTCAGCCTTATCTGGGAGCCTTGGGATACCTACTTACAGCGAAACAACTCCCAATCTGTAAATCCCCCGAGGTAACTTAGTCAGGGAGGGCAAAGGCAGCCCAAAAGATTTAGACACTTTTCTCCCCCCCTCTCCTCCCCCCTTCTCCTTTTCACTATCCTAAGATGAACCCCCCTTCCCCTCTCCCCATCCGATTATTAGGTTTATTTTCGTACAGGAGGCCTATCCCCCCCTCCCCAATGGGAGCACTTCAGCTTGATAATGGAAAATAAGGATGCATAGAATAAGTAGTAGACCTCGCCGCGTCTCCGTGGTGAGCTCTGCTAGGTGACCCTTAGATTCCTTTTCCTATGTTACTAGTCAACAACTGAACTACTTCGGTACTACTAGCGCTAATAGTACATACTAGACTAGGCGTTTTTCGCCTCGCCTATTTGATGATTTATAGATTACGACTCCAATTACCCTTACAAGGCCACTTACCCCGCAGGTAAATCTTAAGACAAAGTAAATTTGTATCATTGCTTTTGTGTACTGAAGCGGTTTGTTATCTCTGTAATAATTCAATTCTCGCAATGTTTCAATAATAATTGTAATGTCTTTCGCATTTCATTTAAATAAAAATCTTTTCAAAAAAAAAAAAAAAAAAAATCAAACACTTCTGTTGTTTCTAACAATGTTTAAAATCTATTTGGCTTATAAAACAAAAGTGTCCATGATGTTCATGATGTATAACCCATAGGTCTTGTGGCACAGACTGAGAATGCCCTCAAAATAGCAGCTTTAGATATGTTTTTCAGATTAAAACCTAATAATAACTTTATAGTACAGTGCCTTTTTGAGTCCATCATTCTTACAGGAATGCAAATATTTATTTTCACCTCCAAACTTGGCTTGCATGCTGATTGACAAAATAGTGCTTTAAAAATGTATTTTTTTCCAACTACATTCGAATCTCAGCTAAATTAATAAACATTCCACTGCTAGAGACATTGGTTTGGCCCTATCAACAAAAAAATATTTCTGTGAAGCTAGGTTTTGTTTATTATTACAGAACTATATTAAACTCATTGCAGTTCTCATGCAAATACATCTGGGTTACCATGATAAACCAAGTCCACATTCTATTTATTATTTCCATGTTTTTTACTTCACATTACAAATCTTCACAACAAGCTGCTTTTCTATTTTCCAGTATCAAACTATGTTAAAAATCTGTTTTTTATTCAGCTAAACCCTCTAAAGGGTGCGCAAAACCGCAAAGAGAAGCTCCTGGTAATCATTTCCCTGTTTTCATACAGTTTTTGCCCAGTGGTTTTTGTATATGTAGCAGGTGATTGCCCTGGGTTTTAGTGGCTTACATATTGTATGGTGGTACAGGATACCCCCTGTTACAGTTAGCAGGACAGAGTTCAATTTGGGGGCGTACCTAAATGTCCTAGGAGAAGAACCTTATTGGTGGTGATGAGCAAGCACTGTTGACAAAGTTTTATTTATTGTTCATGGTTCATGGTTAGTTAATGTTACATTGTTTACTTTTTAATAAATCTTTTAATAATACGCTGCAGGCTTTTCATACACATAACTTGTGTGGTCTGGCAAAGGTGGTATGCAGAATGACTTTACAATGTGAGTTTAAGACAAGTACTTCTCAGAAAATGGATATAGCAAAACTAAGGATGTTTGTTTTCTTGTGTGTACCAGTACATGTGACAAAATAGCTTTTATGATATAATCTTACATCTAAAGAGGGTGTTTAAAATTGTATTTAACCCCTTCATGCCATTAGGACATTCTATGCTGTCCTAAGAGTGCTGGACTTTAACGCCGTTAAGATGGCATTGAACGTCCTACCTTATATGGCGTACTGCAGCCTCCAACTTTTAGGCAATGGCAAATCGGACTGGGGGAAACACAAGCAGAGTAGGCAGTCCCTTATGAACCGATCCCAGCCTTGAAATCACGTGATTGTGTTGCATCGAGGATCGTGTGATTTCAATTTTGCAGCAAGTGTTTAAATTGAAACTTCGTTCCGATCTAAGCACTTCTCCGCCCGTCATGATGGGGTTAATTTAAAAATGTTATATTCTCATAGTAAATAACTTTCTTATGTTTTTTGAGGTATTTTGCTATCCACCAATAGTGCTATGAGAGTTGTTAATATATCTCATATGCAGGCAAGCTACATATATTTGTATATGATGCTCCTGTATACTTGGAGTTCTCATGAACTTACACTGGATGTCAACTGCCAACACCTGAAGTAAGCATGCACTGGATGCACATACACACAGCCTTGAGTAGCCACATTTTTCTTTCCAGTGGGGAAGGTAAAAAATAAATATGCCCAACAGTTATTATATTAATGTAGAAAGATGATAATATATATACAGTATATACAGTATATATATATATTTTTTTTAATCATAGTTGGCGATTGGTGGCTACACACATATGCCTTATGTCATTGGTTCATCACATGTGTTGAGCTAGTTCCCAGTAGTGCATTGCTGTTCTGGATTTCAAACATAGTCATATGCAAATGATAGTGCCATAATAAAATTCCCTGACCAATTAAAGTTTTTTGTTTTTTTTTACTTATATGTCCCTTGAAACTCTGTCATTAACGTGTCTGTTTATTAAAGTGAAAGTAAACTTACCTGGTTTGCGATCCTCAGTAGCAGTCTTTGTGCCAAAATAATATGAGTTTCATTCATCATTTTTTGAGTACTTATCTTTAAAGAAAGTTATCGCTAAAAATGATTGATTTCTTATACAATCTGTATTCAACCCGTTTTTTTCTTGGTTTTTTTCGGTCCTGGTCACGTTTTATAATCACCCAATTGGCAATCTGGCCGTTAGGCGGCCGCCAAGCTACGTCATCCTATTTCCTTCTTCAGCACATGCGCAAAACTTTTATTCCTCTTAATGAGTTTAGGAGCGGCTCTCGTTTCGCGCATGCGCATTATATTTTGCACTTTACTAAGGCTCATGTGAAAATGGTCACTGTTAGTAACGCATGCCATGCACATTGTATAGCGGTATCACTGCGAAGCTCATGCACAGTAGACTGTGAGAAAAGGCTTTGCACAATAGAATGGGACTTTGTGCACGATCACGAGAGATACGTATAGAGCGGGTGGGACCGCTCTATACGTCACATTGCTAAAATAGAGGAAGTAGAGGGTGGGAGGAGTTCGCCTAGTAACGGTAAGAAACAAATGTATAGATTAAAAGTACAATTATGAACAAAATATATAATAAAAAAAGCTAGCGATCGTATTGCTGTCAGTATTCTGTAAGGATGAATTAATTCTGGAGCTATTAACTTAACTTTCACTTTAAGCTATCAAATGTATCTAATATTTCTTGTACTCATAAGAACAAGGTTTAAACTGGTTTTAAAGGCATTATGTTGGACTTATTCATATAAAAACTCACAGCCTTTTAAATGATGGAACCGGTGTTTGCAATAATGTAATAACTCCAACACTCTAATCACATTAATCATCTGGAACCAGAACCCAGCAACTCACAAAATGCATGATTCTGCACTACATTTAACTATGTTTACTACTGTTCAGTGCATGTTTCTACAAATACTCTACATCTTGCTCCTAGCACCTACAACCAACTCACACCAAAAGTCCCCATCTTCCATGAACCCTTCTATCCCAAGACCATCCATCCCTAGTACCAAATAATTATTTATTTTAATTGCCAAGAGTCCTACCCTATATGACAACATAAATTGTGGATTTAGGCAGTATTGAGGGGGGTGCAATCCTCTCTCTTTATTACTGCAGCACCCCCAATAAGGAAGAAAGGAATTTAAAAAATGGTAGAACATGAGGTCATCACTTGTACTCAACTTTTGCAATCTAATATATTATGGCATGCAACAATCCCTGGACATACCATCACAAGGTCTCCCTACCCTTCACCTTACACCCAGCTATTAAACCCTTGCACACATACCCATCACATAAGGTTCCACCCCATACACAATGAAAGGCCACCCAAACCAACCCAAGGAATCCCCTTCACATCTCAGCCAAGTTTTTTAAGAAATGCTAGTATAGTGTTTTAGGTTTGCTATTATTTTGAACCAAACATTTTTACAGTAATAAAAATCAGTGAAGTTGAAATACTCAGCAAACACACATACCCACTTTACTAATACTCTATCCAAATTACTTAAAGTGAAACACATATCTTTATGGTTTTGGAGTGTACAAAAGGTTAAATGTACATACATCCCCTAATAGCTTCACTATACACTATAAACGGCAATCAATAAACTACAAAATCAACACTTTGCTTGTCCTTAATCCTGTGCCTTTGGTTTTTGGAGTACAAAATCAGAAAATTAACAAGATAAGATAAAATTTGGAGATATGTTGGAAAGTAAAAATTTCAAACCTCAAGGGTATTAATTGCAGAAGCATTTTAAGATTGTGATTACTGGAACTCCCTAATTCGTAAGATTTTGGGGCCGATTTATAAAGTTCCCCCTGAAGGCTTGCCGGAAACAGAAGTTATGAAGCAGCGGTCTAAAGACCGCTGATCCATAACTTGTCCATCTGCTCTGAGGCCGCGGACAGAAATCAACCCGATCCTATACGATCGGGTTGATTGACACCCCTGTTAGCGGCCGATCGGCCGCGAATCTGCAGGGGACGGCAATGCACCAGCAGTTCACAAGAACTGCTGATGCAATGATAAATGCTGACAGCGTATGCTGTCGGCATTTATCGAAGTGCGGCGGACATGATATGCTACATCATATCATGTCTGCTCGCACATTAATAAATACACCCCTTGAACTCATGGTACTTTACTGCAAATGTTTGGATTTAATCATGGCTTAGATTTGTCCAGGGAAGTTTTAGACCATAATATTTCAGGGTACAAAAAGTTGACCCCAAAACTAAATATAAAAGACAAAAGGGTACAGATAGGAGACCCCTTACATTTATTTGCTTTAAAATAATTTATATTTATATTTAAAATAAATTATATTTCTTTATATACCTGTCTCCTTGCTCTATGTTAAAGGGATAGGAAAGTCAAAATTAAATTTGCATGATTCATTTAGATTATGTAATTGTAAGACACTTTTAAATACATATGTGCTTCATTCTCTTGGTATCCTCTGTTAAAAAACAATACGCACATACCCTACACTAGTGGAAGCTAGCTGCTGATTGTTGTCTGCCCATATTTATCTCTTGTGATTTGCTAACTCCATGTGTTAAGCTAGCTGCAGTAGTGCAATGCTGTTCCTTAAGCAAAGGATAACAAGATAAGAAGTAAATTGGAAAGTTGTTTAAAATTGTATGTTCTATCCAAATCATATCTGATCGGGTTGATCGGGATGATTGCAGTCCGCCACCTAAAAAAACAATGGTTTCCAGCGATTAAGTAGCATCCGCTGCTTATTAAATCCGCCCCTAAAACTGTTTCAATAAATAAATAAAGCATCCAAATTGTTTTTTTTTTTTTAACAAAATCTGATTTATGTACATGATATTTCTAAAGCAGGAGCTTGGATTTTGCTGAGAGAGGGATAAGCAGGATACCAGGTTAAATAAAATATTTTTTTCCTTTGCGTTCATATTTGTTTTCTACATAATAGACATGAATAAACATACATATTTCACATACATACAGAAGGGAAGAGAGAAAGGGGGTTAGGGGGATAGAGGGAGAGAGAAGAGATAATAAGAGGAGGGGGAAAACAAGGGGGTCACAGAGGGCATGGGAGAAGGTGTTAGAGGGGAATAGAAAAAGTGAGAGGATAAAAGGCAGGAAAAGAAGTAGTGACAGTGACCCAGACACAAGCAGCGGATAAAGCCAGGAGGAAAGTAAAGTCACAGAAAGGTAAGAGAAAGGTAGAAGGAGAAATGTAGAAGGAGAGATAGTCACAAGGTTGCAGACAACAAGAGTTGCAGGAAGAGTTGAATATGGAGAGAAAGGAGAGTGAGACTGATGGCCGCATGATCAGAGAAAGTAGTGTGAGTAAATGGAGTGGAACAGATAGACCAGATACATCTCAGAAGAGAGGATGGGGAGGTAAGGGAAATTATATTAACAAATCACAAAAAGGGAAGATCCAGGACATTCCAAAAATGAACAAAAAAACTAAACACAATCAACATTGGAATTGAGAAGAGTGTTCTAACATGGGGCCCAAGGTTTTATCATGTTGCAAATATTACATTAATAAAGTTTTCTCACCAGTTTGAACCAAACATTCTGCTTGATGGTATTAAACAGTCCATGTTTTGCTTTATTCAGTTTTTCCTTAGATAATCTTGATTTATGATTTAGTTTTTTGGAAGATAAAAACTATTGTCTTTAATTATAGTATGTGGTATTCCATAAACAGCAAAAATGCATTGAAAAGCATTTACTGTATCTTTTGCTCTTGATGTGGGCACCTACAACAACTAGGTATCAAAATATAAAATGAGAGGGCGCTAAAAGCAAGAATAAATACCACACTTAATCTCTAAAAAATTATAGGGGTTTAATAAAAATAATTATACATATATATAACAGGTAAAAATTACTAACATCAAAATTAAAGGGACGTCTCCCAATAAAAAGTGAATAGTAAAAATACCACCAATATATTCCAAAAAAATTAATTGTTAAAATTGCATTTTTCATCCGTTTGTATAAAGACCATAGAATATAGTCAGATCGATGTAGGCCGCTGGTAATTGCAATAAAATTAATCCGCAAATGTTCAGGGACCAACAGTTGGTAGTGATCCAAAATGATTAACAATGTTGCAGAATAGTTTTTGTAACTTTGTAGCAGTTCTTAAATAGATAAGTGCCTTAAGTTAAAAGACAGTGTTCCACCTTTTATATGCAAATATCGAAGATACTTGTGTAGTAATAAACAAGTCTTTATGAATTGGCAATAGAATGTATTAAAAAGGGCGCTCCAGGGCGTCTTACCGTTTTCTTCTGTCGGCTAAAAGCAGGCCGCTCAGCTTTTGTGGTAAAGGTTCACCCGTTGTGATAAAGTGGAGTTCAAGCTTCCAGGTAAACTCCCACTTGGGTTTAACCGTCTCACAGCAAGCCGCTCTGACCACACTGGTGGCGGTTTCCTCTCGGTGGTTGAGCACGGTTTGTAGCCGTAGTAGTCCGTGTCACTGGCTGGATCTGTACTGGCTGAGGTTAACACCTCACTTTGTGACTGTCAGTAACAACGGCTCCAGGACCAAATTGAAATTCTAGCAGCATAAATATCGAAGAATGTCAGTGTGTCCCGCACTTAGCGTGTATCACGCGCGGGGTAAAGAGACTAGGTACCTAGTGTCAGTCAGTTGCTCTAAGCAGGATAAGCAACTCTCCTTCTACGCGTTTCACCCAGCTGTGGGCTTTTTCAAGATAAAAGTTGCTCCCAGAACAAAGTTTAAAAACCTGCTGCTTCTCTTCTATTGGTCCGTGTTCTAATTGCTTTTAAAGGTGGACTTCATTTTAAGGTGGATTATCCATTTCATCAGCATACTTTAAATTTGGCACTTATTTAACCATGTTGGAATGTTTAAAAATATTGGAAAATATTTTGCTTATAGAAATTAATGTTACATTTAAAACATTTAAAACATTAGTATTGTATTTGGTGGTATTTAAAATTGATTGGTGGTATTTGTAAATATTTTTTTAAAAACTAACAAATAATACTAACATTCACAAAATTACAGTAATATATTTCAACATAGAGTTTATTATTAAAAAATAAATTAAAAGGATTTGTGGAGGATCAAGGCCTTATTTATCATATTGGCATTATATTTGATTGTTGCTTGAATATATTGATATAGTTACATAATTGTTATCATATAGATTTATGTGTAATCCATATATCATAGATTATCATCTTAACATATTGGGAATTACGTATGATTGGGACAAGGAATTTCACATGATTGGGACAATGATAAAAATATGTAGCGGTCTAGCATCCTCAAATCATAATATGTGTGAGGATTCATAATGAGTTTATCATAACTATCTCTGAAAAATTGCACAAGTGTCACAGATTTATATTCCTAAAAAAGGGGACAGATCCAATTCTGAATTTAGCCCAGCAGGGTGAAGGGAGTTATACTTATAAATAAATTCAGCTTCTTTTTTGAGGAGTTTATTTTCGAAATTTCCTCCTCTCCAATCCCCTTTTACTATGTGGATACCCCAGAATTTAAAGTGTTCCAAGTTGTTATTATGAATGTCTCTAAAATGTTTATAAAAATGAGTGTCTAAATTACCTTTCTCAATATTGCATAGGTGTTCCCTTATCCTGTCACGTAGCATTCTTGTTGTTTCTCCAAAGTACACTAAATTACATGAACATTTTATAACATATATCACTCCCTTCTGTGAGCATCTTATTATATTTTTAATATCTAGCTTTTCCATTTTTTCGGTTATGATTATGGAGCTGCTCTTCGTACTATATTTGCATGCTCTACATAAATGGCATGGAAAGAAACCCTTCAAATTATGTCCATGTAGATCTCTATCGGATGAGGTTATTGCATCTCCTTTGAGTTCACTGGGTGCTAAAATTTGTTTAAGGTTTTTGGCCTTTCTAAAAATAATCTTAGGTTTGACTGCTAGTATGTCTCCTATGATTGGATCCTTTTCTATAATGTTCCAATGTTTATTTACAATTTTCTTTATGATTTGGTGATTTTCACTATAATCAGTAACCAGAGCCACATTGTACTCATTATTAGTATTCTTGGTCTCATGTTTGTCTTTGTATTGTAATAGTGACCTCCTGTCAGTATCATGTGCTCTTTTTATGGCTCCTTCGAGTTCTTTTTCAGAATAGCCTCTATCATAAAACCTTTGTTGTAAGATGTTAATTTGTGTTTGGAAATCGACATGTCTTGAACAGTTTTTTTTAATTCTGAGAAACTGTCCTATAGGTATATTCTCCTTCCACCCTATATGATGACAACTTTTTTTATGTACATAGTTGTTGCAGTCTACTTTTTTAAAAAATGTTCTGGTGGCAATGTTCCCCTCATCTATAAACAGTTCTAGATCTAAAAATGAAATGCTTGTCTGACTATGCTCATAAGTGAATTTTAGACCTCTATCATTTAAATTCATATGTTCAAAGAATAATTTAAGATTTTCCTCTGTTCCTCTCCAGATGATTAAAATATCATCAATGTACCTTTTAAAGAGCACGAGGTCCACGCCAAACTCATGGGAGCTTAAAAAATCATTCTCCCAGTTACCCATAAAAATATTAGCATAACTTGGCGCGAACCTCGTGCCCATTGCGGTACCTTCCAATTGTAAATAGTATTTCCCGTTAAATTCAAAATAATTATTTTCAAGAATAAACTCAATACTTTTGAGGATGAATTGTTTCTTAAGTGTACTAATGCTTACATCTTTGCCTAGAGTATCGTTAACTGCTTTTAGTCCCTTTTTATGGTCTATTACTGTATATAAGGATGTAACATCGCTCGTTGCTAGAATGAAAATGGGTTCCCATTTAATATTTTCCATCAGTTGTAAGACTTGAGTAGAATCCCTAAGATATGTGTCTAGTTGTTTTACATATTTTTGAAGGAATATGTCGACATATCTCGATAAGTTGCATGTAATGGAACCAATACCGGAGATAATAGGTCTCCCTGGGGGATTGGTCAAACTTTTATGTACCTTGGGTAAAAAATAAAAGATGGGAGTTCTGGGAAACTCTGGATACAAAAATAGATACTCATTATCATTTAAAATTCCATCATGTTTACCCTCTTCCAATATATTTAGAAGATTTTTCTTGATCCTCTTTATGGGATTCAATTCTAATATTTTATAAGTCTTTTTATCACTAAGGATCCTATTTGCTTCTGTTACATAGTTTTCTTTGTTCATAATTACGACCCCCCCACCCTTATCCGCAGGTTTTATGATTACTTGTTTATCCCTTTGTAGTCTATCAATAATATCTTTATCTTTTTTAGTCAAATTATAATTTGGCTTTGAGTTTTTGGGATTAAATTCTTTAAGATCTTTGAGAACCATTTTCTCAAAGGTTTCCAGATTTGAGCCCTTGGCAAATAACGGATAAAATTTAGACTTAGGTTTCAATATTGTATGTGTGGTCGTAGTTTGTGTATTAGTAATAGTGCCTGGAAATCTTGAAGGAAGGGACTGTTTTTCAATTGGGTTTTTCATAAAGTAACGTTTAAGAGTGAGTTTTCTCACAAATTGTTTCACATGGATGTGGGTGTTGAACTTATTCAGAGTAGTGGTTGGGGCAAATGACATCCCTAAGGCTAATATCCTTTTTTCATCCTTATCTAATTCTTTATCACTAAGGTTAAAAATACCAGATTCATCAGTGGCTATTTCACTCTTTTTGCCTCTCCTTCTATTCTTTCCTCCTCTTTGTCCTCTAGTTGTCTTTTCTTTTGGTTTAATGGGGTGTAGAATTTCTCCCTTCTTTCTAATGTCATTAGGTTTTTTGAGGTGCCCTCTCTTAGAGGGCTGTTCTCTAAAAAATCCTTCTCTATATAATTTTGACCATTCGAATCATTGTCATTGAGTTCATTAAGAGGTAGAAATTTATTTTTCGTTTCTATCTGCCAGCTGTCTAATCTGGGTCTGTGATTTATATTATAATCTTGATGACTAATGTGGTTTCTATCATTGTGATGATAGGATCTTCTATCATATGGATATGTATTTTCATTAGGTTGATGCATTCTGTGATGTGTATTGCTCTCTGAATTATGAGTTCTATGGTTATAATAACTTTGTTGATGCATCCTTTGATTCTGAAAATTATCATAATTGCGTCTGTAATTTTGATAGTGGGGTTTGTAATGTTGTTGTGCCATATATTCAGGGTTCTTCCTCCAATTTTGATAATTATAATTATAATTACTCCTATTATAACCTACATCATTAGTTTTCCTTCTGAATTGTCCACTCCTTTCAAAACCTTCTCTATAAGAATCCGGATTTCTATCTCCCAAATTTTTATGAGATTGATATTCTCTAGTAGAATTTCCCCTATTCGAGATACATAGATCTCTTTCTTCTTGCTGTAATAAAATGGCTGTATCCTTGTTTTTTATTTTTTCGTTATATTCTGCCAAATCAATCCTGTCTCTTTCAAGTTTTTTCCATTTTGTGTCCAGTAGTCCATGCTTTAGTTCAATTAGTTTATTCACTAAATTTGCTTGTCTCTCTTTGAAATTTGGATGTTCCCGTTTCATTTCTAACTTATTTTTATATTCTATAATTTTAGTGTTGATTTCATTTAGTTTTGATACCCTGTTCTTTATAGTCATTTGGAGAGGTGGTTAGGGAGAGGCTTGGATAAGTTGGAGAGGGGAAATTCTACTAGAGAATATCAATCTCATAAAAATTTGGGAGATAGAAATCAGGATTCTTATAGAGAAGGTTTTGAAAGGAGTGGACAATTCAGAAGGAAAACTAATGATGTAGGTTATAATAGGAGTAATTATAATTATAATTATCAAAATTGGAGGAAGAACCCTGAATATATGGCACAACAACATTACAAACCCCACTATCAAAATTACAGACGCAATTATGATAATTTTCAGAATCAAAGGATGCATCAACAAAGTTATTATAACCATAGAACTCATAATTCAGAGAGCAATACACATCACAGAATGCATCAACCTAATGAAAATACATATCCATATGATAGAAGATCCTATCATCACAATGATAGAAACCACATTAGTCATCAAGATTATAATATAAATCACAGAGCTGCTAAACACAACCACACAAATTCTTTCACATATCGAAATACACGTGACTATGATGATGATAGATCATACAGACCCAGATTAGACAGCTGGCAGATAGAAACGAAAAATAAATTTCTACCTCTTTATGAACTCAATGACAATGATTCGAATGGTCAAAATTATATAGAGAAGGATTTTTTAGAGAACAGCCCTCTAAGAGAGGGCACCTCAAAAAACCTAATGACATTAGAAAGAAGGGAGAAATTCTACACCCCATTAAACCAAAAGAAAAGACAACTAGAGGACAAAGAGGAGGAAAGAATAGAAGGAGAGGCAAAAAGAGTGAAATAGCCACTGATGAATCTGGTATTTTTAACCTTAGTGATAAAGAATTAGATAAGGATGAAAAAAGGATATTAGCCTTAGGGATGTCATTTGCCCCAACCACTACTCTGAATAAGTTCAACACCCACATCCATGTGAAACAATTTGTGAGAAAACTCACTCTTAAACGTTACTTTTATGAAAAACCCAATTGAAAAACAGTCCCTTCCTTCAAGATTTCCAGGCACTATTACTAATACACAAACTACGACCACACATACAATATTGAAACCTAAGTCTAAATTTTATCCGTTATTTGCCAAGGGCTCAAATCTGGAAACCTTTGAGCAAATAGGATCCTTAGTGATAAAAAGACTTATAAAATATTAGAATTGAATCCCATAAAGAGGATCAAGAAAAATCTTCTAAATATATTGGAAGAGGGTAAACATGATGGAATTTTAAATGATAATGAGTATCTATTTTTGTATCCAGAGTTTCCCAGAACTCCCATCTTTTATTTTTTACCCAAGGTACATAAAAGTTTGACCAATCCCCCAGGGAGACCTATTATCTCCGGTATTGGTTCCATTACATGCAACTTATCGAGATATGTCGACATCTTCCTTCAAAAATATGTAAAACAACTAGACACATATCTTAGGGATTCTACTCAAGTCTTACAACTGATGGAAAATATTAAATGGGAACCCAATTTCATTCTAGCAACGAGCGATGTTACATCCTTATATACAGTAATAGACCATAAAAAGGGACTAAAAGCAGTTAACGATACTCTAGGCAAAGATGTAAGCATTAGTACACTTAAGAAACAATTCATCCTCAAAAGTATTGAGTTTATTCTTGAAAATAATTATTTTGAATTTAACGGGAAATACTATTTACAATTGGAAGGTACCGCAATGGGCACGAGGTTCGCACCAAGTTATGCTAATATTTTTATGGGTAACTGGGAGAATGATTTTTTAAGCTCCCATGAGTTTGGCGCGGACCTCGTGCTCTTTAAAAGGTACATTGATGATATTTTAATCATCTGGAGAGGAACAGAGGAAAATCTTAAATTATTCTTTGAACATATGAATTTAAATTATAGAGGTCTAAAATTCACTTATGAGCATAGTCAGACAAGCATTTCATTTTTAGATCTAGAACTGTTTATAGATGAGGGGAACATTGCCACCAGAACATTTTTTAAAAAAGTAGACTGCAACAACTATGTACATAAAAAAAGTTGTCATCATATAGGGTGGAAGGAGAATATACCTATAGGACAGTTTCTCAGAATTAAAAAAAACTGTTCAAGACATGTCGATTTCCAAACACAAATTAACATCTTACAACAAAGGTTTTATGATAGAGGCTATTCTGAAAAAGAACTCGAAGGAGCCATAAAAAGAGCACATGATACTGACAGGAGGTCACTATTACAATACAAAGACAAACATGAGACCAAGAATACTAATAATGAGTACAATGTGGCTCTGGTTACTGATTATAGTGAAAATCACCAAATCATAAAGAAAATTGTAAATAAACATTGGAACATTATAAAAAAGGATCCAATCATAGGAGACATACTAGCAGTCAAACCTAAGATTATTTTTAAAAAGGCCAAGAACCTTAAACAAATTTTAGCACCCAGTGAACTCAAAGGAGATGCAATAACCTCATCTGATAGAGATCTACATGGACATAATTTGAAGGGTTTCTTTCCATGCCATTTATGTAGAGCATGCAAATATAGTACGAAGAGCAGCTCCATAATCATAACCGAAAAAATGGAAAAGCTAGATATTAAAAATATAATAAGATGCTCACAGAAGGGAGTGATATATGTTATAAAATGTTCATGTAATTTAGTGTACTTTGGAGAAACAACAAGAATGCTACGTGACAGGATAAGGGAACACCTATGCAATATTGAGAAAGGTAATTTAGACACTCATTTTTATAAACATTTTAGAGACATTCATAATAACAACTTTGAACACTTTAAATTCTGGGGTATCCACATAGTAAAATTGGATTGGAGAGGAGGAAATTTCGAAAATAAACTCCTCAAAAAAGAAGCTGAATTTATTTATAAGTATAACTCCCTTCACCCTGCTGGGCTAAATTCAGAATTGGCTCTGTCCCCTTTTTTAGGAATATAAATCTGTGACACTTGTGCAATTTTTCAGAGATAGTTATGATAAACTCATTATGAATCCTCACACATATTATGATTTGAGGATGCTAGACCGCTACATATTTTTATCATTGTCCCAATCATGTGAAATTCCTTGTCCCAATCATACGTAATTCCCAATATGTTAAGATGATAATCTATGATATATGGATTACACATAAATCCATATGATAACAATTATGTAACTATATCAATATATTCAAGCAACAATCAAATATAATGCCAATATGATAAATAAGGTCTTGATCCTCCACAAATCCTTTTAATTTATTTTTTAATAATAAACTCTATGTTGAAATATATTACTGTAATTTTGTGAATGTTAGTATTATTTGTTAGATCTAGTTTTTTTAAAAATATTTACAAATACCACCAATCAATTTTAAATACCACCAAATACAATACTAATGTTTTAAATGTTTTAAATGTAACATTAATTTCTATAAGCAAAATATTTTCCAATATTTTTAAACATTCCAACATGGTTAAATAAGTGCCAAATTTAAAGTATGCTGATGAAATGGATAATCCACCTTAAAATGAAGTCCACCTTTAAAAGCAATTAGAACACGGACCAATAGAAGAGAAGCAGCAGGTTTTTAAACTTTGTTCTGGGAGCAACTTTTATCTTGAAAAAGCCCACAGCTGGGAGAAACGCGTAGAAGGAGAGTTGCTTATCCTGCTTAGAGCAACTGACTGACACTAGGTACCAAGTCTCTTTACCCCGCGCATGATACACGCTAAGTGCGGGACACACTGACATTCTTCGATATTTATGCTGCTAGAATTTCAATTTGGTCCTGGAGCCGTTGTTACTGACAGTCACAAAGTGAGGTGTTAACCTCAGCCAGTACAGATCCAGCCAGTGACACGGACTACTACGGCTACAAACCGTGCTCAACCACCGAGAGGAAACCGCCACCAGTGTGGTCAGAGCGGCTTGCTGTGAGACGGTTAAACCCAAGTGGGAGTTTACCTGGAAGCTTTATCACCACGGGTGAACCTTTACCACAAAAGCTGAGCGGCCTGCTTTTAGCCGACAGAAGAAAACGGTAAGACGCCCTGGAGCGCCCTTTTTAATACATTCTATTGCCAATTCATAAAGACTTGTTTATTACTACACAAGTATCTTCGATATTTGCATATAAAAGGTGGAACACTGTCTTTTAACTTAAGGCACTTATCTATTTAAGAACTGCTACAAAGTTACAAAAACTATTCTGCAACATTGTTAATCATTTTGGATCACTACCAACTGTTGGTCCCTGAACATTTGCAGATTAATTTTATTGCAATTACCAGCAGCCTACATCGATCTGACTATATTCTATGGTCTTTATACAAACGGATGAAAAATGCAATTTTAACAATTATTTTTTTTGGCATATATTGGTGGTATTTTTACTATTAACTTTTTATAGGGAGACGTCCCTTTAATTTTGATGTTAGTAATTTTTACCTGTTATATATATGTATAATTATTTTTATTAAACCCCTATAATTTTTTAGAGATTAAGTGTGGTATTTATTCTTGCTTTTAGCGCCCTCTCATTTTATATTTTGATACCCTGTTCTTTATAGCCATTTGGAGAGGTGGTTAGAGAGAGGCTTGGATAAGTTTTTAGACCTCAGCGCTGTATAACATTGGCTTTTTTCACCTACAACAACTAAGCAGCTTATTCCGTCTTCTGTACCTGCAAAGAAAGCATTCCCCAGGTGTGTTAGCTCTTGTCAATCTGTTAGGAGCACATCAGGTATAGAACCCTTTCTGGTACTAACCCTTGTCAATCAGCCACTTCAGAATTCAAATCTGTTTGCTCTAATACCTTACTTTGAACCTGGTTCCAGCATCATTATATTGGACTCTCTTCTCCTGACTCTGATAATGTGTCTGGTTCTGGGACTATAAGAGGACACTGGGACTATAAGAGGACACTTCCTGCCATCTTGTCCTGATTATTTTGGCTGTTTGCTCACCCTTATTCTAGCTGTTATTTGTGGCTTGCTTTCTTGTGTATTAAAATCAGCTTGTTTGGGGGAGTGTACTAACCACAGCCATGAGACGTCGCAAAATGGAGAAGCTCTCTCTATAATTTCAGAAAATCTTGCTCATCTCGGCCCTAAATAGCCATAACTACATATAACTTCTGAAATTAAAAGGGCAGTAAATGAGGATCTTTTTCATGCTAAATATAGCCCTGTTTACATCGGCTGAAAGGAACAACTTGTGTCTCTAGAGAGCGACGACCGTGGCCTCATACTCCTCTCACACTTAGCCACCCCCCCCCCCCCCGGCCTGCTAGCAGCCGGGTAAAGCAGATCTACGCTAGTGAAAACTGTCATTTTCTACAGCACTATATCTTGATATGGAGAGGGGTATAAATAGACAGATGCAGGCAATCCTTGAGGAGCTGGAATTACGGATGCTCTGCAACTTTGAGGAACTACATCGCACCTTACATGCCGCCATGGGAGAGGCAGCACACGAGCCAGCTGACCAACCTGAAGAGTCGGATATCACTACCCAGCAGAAGGCATATAACCCAAGTAAGCAGCACATATCGCTAAAGCCCACATGCGATCCCAAACCTGGCCTTGAAACAAAGGAGCAAGTCTTCCAACGGGCGGACATCCCTGCACAAGAGTACATAGTGTACCGGAGTGAAGCCAGCCAGCCCTCTCTTACTCAAACTAACAGCTATCCACGGAGTAAAAGCAGTCGGGGGAAACCGGAAAGCACCCGACAGACAACCGTCACTGAGGCCATCTATAATATCGGAGCGGCCCGTTGCTCTCAAGTCTTCCAGATAGAACAGGCCACTGATCCCCCCCTTACCGATTCCTGGACTGATCCGATTGAGCTATGGGGTATTTACACCGTTTCAGGGAAGAAACTGGGCCTTGTGTATATACACTCGAGTAGCAGATGACGAGCTAGCAGAGAAAAGAGGCTGAAATTATGGTCACCTAATACGGCAGCTAACTCTCTCATTAATCGCTGGCAGGACACGGACAGGCCACCTAAGAGAGGCATAGGTTAATTAATCATATGAACTTCCCCTAAACAAAGAAGTGGACATTCCGGTTTTATTTTGGGACCTTTTTGCCCCTTGCCTTCTTTTTCTTTTACCTTCACTAGTTTATGCCTATATGTTCCTGGGCCTTTCCTGCCTCTATATATATACTCACGGGTCATTGCTCTATCTTGCCTTTTGCTCTCAATTTATTACCCATGCGGACACTCTCCAGTTAAACTCCGGCATAATCCCTCATACAGTCATAACTCAGACTTTATTAGGATTTTCCTGCTTAGTCCACTGTGGGGGCATATGTTATTATACAGTAGAGATGGGTTATAGGTCAGAATTGATTATACTAGATACTACTGCCATGTATACATCCCTCTCACCTTTTTAGAGATCATATAGCTTAATTATTGCTGGCACCACACAAGAGATATAGGAGGCAGTCTCAACATAGAGCAGCATTATGGAAATAATCTTGAGATATGAGTTGATAGGCATATCACTTAATCTGATCCTTTAATGTTTTGGGGGTTAATGCATATGGGAGCTGGGACCTTTGCCATTGCTTGTTCTTGGTGTATGATTATTCCATGGTATAAGTACTTATAATGACTAATTAGGCTCTTTACCAATGCCAATACTGCTTGAGTACCCTATCTTATGTCTATGCATAAAACTGTATCATGTCTATAACCTACTCTGCTTAATGATCAATGCACATGTGTTTTAATTCTCATGCCTAACAGACCTTTCTCTGCCCATCCCATCCTCTGTTGGAAATGTGTACTATAAATTTTTCTTCTCTCCCTCCCTTCCCACCATGATGCCATGTCAATTTTTTATTTAATAGCCCTATACTGCCCCCCACTAGTTAATCATACTCAGTACCCCTGCCATATCATAGCATATTCACTAGCCCAATTAGAAACCACATCACTTTAACTACCCTCCCCCCTTTTTTTTACACTTATATACGAGTGGCTTTGGACCACTGATCCTCCTTTCCCCATCACCCCTTAAAAGAAAAAGAGGTTCTATCTACAAACACGGGGTTCATCTCTAATTGTATCAACTACTATTTTGACTCATTTGTACATAAGCCTACGAAATATGTCGATTCATAACTGACTAAACTGTTTATATTTTGGCACTTGTTGGTGCATATAACAAAGTTGTTACCTTGCTGTGCTTTCCTATTTTATTTTTTACTATTCCTTCAAACCTCAATAAAAAATTTGATTTAAAAAAAAAAAAATTAGCTTGTTTGACTTCTCTCACCACTTCTCCAATGCCTGACTACGGCTTGTTTTTGGCCTACGCAATTTTCTTCAGGTTTTAAAACTAGACACCTGTGTTTCTGCTTTTCCTGTGCCAGCTACTGGATCCTTGCTGCTAAGTATCAGTACCATTACACCATTGCCCCATGTATTAAAAGGCGGGCAGACAGCTTCTAAACTTCCACCCATCAACTGTCCGCCCACCTTTGCTACATATGGGCAGCGGATCTGTGCGTAATGCCCGCCCCTTCATTCGCACGACCAATCGCACGGCTGAAGGGGCTGTCAATCACAGAGAGTGACTGAGCTCTCTGTGATTTCTCTCCACAACCTTAGAGGTGGTGGAGAGTGTAAGAAGCATCGGTCTAATGACCGCTGATTCTTACGTTGCTGGAAGCAGACTCGCATATTTGAACCTGTCCTGCAAGGGCTCCAGAGCAGCGCTTGCTGCTTTGTACATGGAGTCCATGGCATGTATTTATCAAAGCGTCGACTTTCTAGCATTCAACAGCACCAATACGCTTTCCTAACATCGCCTAACATCGCGGCCGCGGACCTGAATATGTTCTAAATAATTATCAAAAAAGCTGTCAAAAAGCCGCGCACCAAGTACGGTGCGATGAGCAGCGGACTGTTGTTAACTAACAGTCATCGATCTCGCTGCTGTTAACTAGTGATGTCACGAATAGTTCGCCGGTGAATAGTTCCCGGCGAACATAGCTTGCTCGCGTTCACCGCGGCGGGCGAACATATGCGATGTTTGATCCGCCCCCTATTCGTCATCATTGAGGAAACTTTGACCCTGTATCTCACAGTCTGAAAACACATTCCAGCCAATCAGCAGCAGACACTCCCTCCCAGACCCTCCCAGCTCCTGGACAGCAGCCATTTTAGATTCATTCTGATCCTGCATTCTTAGTGAGAGGAGGGATAGTGTAGCTGCTGATGATTTTATAGGGAAATTGATAGCTAGGCTAGTGTATTCAGTGTCCACTACAGTCCTGAAGGACTCATCTGATCTCTGCTGTAAGGACAGCACCCCAAAAAGCCCTTTTTAGGGCTAGAACATCTTTTTTTTTTTGCCTGTGTAATTTTGACTGTCAGTCTGCTAGTGTAATCTAATTGCAGTTGCCTGCCTGCAGTGCCACCACTCATATCTGTTGTAACAGTAGTGTAAATTTTGTAAAAAAAAAACTTTTTTGACTGTGAAACATCAGTCTGCTAGTGTAATCTAATAGCAGTTGCCTGCCTGCCAGCGTGTGTGCCAGGCTCACAGCGTATACTGTGCCACCACTCATATCTGTTGTAACAGTAGTGTAAATTTTGTAAAAAAAACTTTTTTGACTGTGAAACATCAGTCTGCTAGTGTAATCTAATTGCAGTTGCCTGCCTGCCAGCGTGTGTGCCAGGCCCACTTGCTAAGTGCCACCACTCATATCTGTTGTAACAGTAGTGTAAATTTAAAAAAAACAAACTTTTTTGACTGTGAAACATCAGTCTGCTAGTGTAATCTAATTGCAGTTGCCTGCCTGCCAGCGTGTGTGCCAGGCCCACTTGCCAACTAGTACCACCACTCATATCTGTTGTAACAGTAGTGTAAATTTTTTAAAAAAAAACTTTTTTGACTGTGAAACATCAGTCTGCTAGTGTAATCTAATTGCAGTTGCCTGCCTGCCAGTGTGTGTGCCAGGCCCACTTGCCAACTAGTGCCACCACTCATATCTGTTGTAACAGTAGTGTAAATTTAAAAAAAAAAACTTTTTTGACTGTGAAACATCAGTCTGCTAGTGTAATCTAATTGCAGTTGCCTGCCTGCCAGCGTGTGTGCCAGGCCCACTTGCTAAGTGCCACCACTCATATCTGTTGTAACAGTAGTGTAAATTTTAAAAAAACAAACTTTTTTGACTGTGAAACATCAGTCTGCTAGTGTAATCTAATTGCAGTTGCCTGCCTGCCAGCGTGTGTGCCAGGCCCACTTGCCAACTAGTACCACCACTCATATCTGTTGTAACAGTAGTGTAAATTTAAAAAAAAAAAACTTTTTTGACTGTGAAACATCAGTCTGCTAGTGTAATCTAATTGCAGTTGCCTGCCTGCCAGTGTGTGTGCCAGGCCCACTTGCCAACTAGTGCCACCACTCATATCTGTTGTAACAGTAGTGTAAATTTAAAAAAAAAAACTTTTTTGACTGTGAAACATCAGTCTGCTAGTGTAATCTAATAGCAGTTGCCTGCCTGCCTGCCAGCGTGTGCGCCAGGCCCACTTGCCAACTAGTGCCACCACTCATATCTGTTGTAACAGTAGTGTAAATTTAAAAAAAAAAACCTTTTTGACTGTGAAACATCAGTCTGCTAGTGTAATCTAATAGCAGTTGCCTGCCTGCCAGCGTGTGTGCCAGACCCACTTGCCAACTAGTGCCACCACTCATATCTGTTGTAACAGTAGTGTAATTTTTTTAAAAAAAAACTTTTTTGACTGTGAAACATCAGTCTGCTAGTGTAATCTAATTGCAGTTGCCTGCCTGCCAGTGTGTGTGCCAGGCCCACTTGCCAACTAGTGCCACCACTCATATCTGTTGTAACAGTAGTGTAAATTTAAAAATAAAAAACTTTTTTGACTGTGAAACATCAGTCTGCTAGTGTAATCTGCCAGCGTGTGTGTCAGGCCCACTTGCCAACTAGTGCCACCACTCATATCTGTTGTAACAGTAGTGTAAATTTAAAAAAAAAAACTTTTTTGACTGTGAAACATCAGTCTGCTTGTGTAATCTAATTGCAGTTGCCTGCTTGCCAGCATGTGTGCCAGGCTCACAGCGTATACTGTGCCCACTTGCCCAGTGCCACCACGCATATCTTGTTTAATAGTAGTGTAAGTGTACATTTAAAAAAAAATAAACTTTTTGGACTGTGAAACATCAGTCTGCTTTTTTGTGTCAGGCTCACAGCATATACTGTGCCCACTTGCCCAGTGCCACCACTCATATCTTGTTTAATAGTAGTGTAAGTGTAGATTTAGAAGAATACCAAGAGAGAGGACTTCCGGAAGAGGAGGAGCAAGCAGGACGCTTGTCGAGGAACTCCTCTGTAGTGAGCCTCCATCACGGCTCTTAACAGCGCGGCGATCCTTGACTGCTGGTTCAGGCGGTCCGGATCACTTGGGGTTGAAGCGCCATGGAGGTCCTTAGGAAGAGCAAGCTCCTGTAGCTGGAGCGGCTACGCATACTAAAGAAAGAAAGCTATCTGCAAAGCAAAGTGTTGCATCTGAGATATCGCGGTAACGTACACGCCAACTGGGCCGCAGCCAGTGAATGCAGTGAAGGCGGTGGAATATCACGGTTACTGGCGCAGCTTGCTTGTTACAGACGACAAGTCCGGTATCGACAGTTTATATGTAACGCAACACTTCACTGTGCAAAAAGGAGGAAAGTAGGTCTACAGTGGTTCCCTTAACCCCAGGGGCTACTTACAGGTACTGTGTCTCTACTTTTTTTTCTACGGCTGACAATAAAAGCAGGCTTGTTAATCATGGAGGGTCATGGCAGACCTGTTACCTATCCGGTCAATGTATTTGTCTACAAGCTCAAGCCAAGTATGTAAACAGAACGTAACTACACTCTATGTATTTCACTTTGGGGACTATTGCTGAAAACCTATGGGCATAGCTGATTAGAGCAATATCTGCTGCAAATTATCTGCTTAAGCGTTTAACCTGTTGGAACTATGGAATTGCTCCCATAACCTTGCTGGTAGGAGTGTTATTCTAAAAAAAAAGGGGGAAAACCCTAAATCCATTATTTTGGGTTCAGTCCCAATCCCAGTGATAACACTATATGAACTTTGGTGGATCTATATTAAATCGTTGTATTAACTTGCTCCCATAACCCGAGGTTAGGAGCCTGGATCACGATATAAAGTTCTTGCCACAGTTACAAGCATAAGTGCTCTCACCTTGCCCCTCTGTCTTATACATACACCCTCCTTTCCCATAATCCCATAATCCGCTTGTTAGAAACCTAAGTTGGTGCTCCCATAACCCATGGGTAGGAGCTTGAACTGCTGTGTAAGTTGGATCTAACAGGTTGCTGTAAAGCAGGAAGAAAAGTAAAGAGTGGGAAGGAAGGAAGGAAGGAAGGAAGGAAGGAAGGAGCAGATAAGAGGGAAGGAAAGAGGGAAAGAAAGCTTCAAAGAAGATAATAAGGAGGCTGAGACAGCGCTGTTCTGTCATAATTATCTTAACACATTTAAAGTTCTCAAGACTTGAACATCCAAATGGTGTGACCGTTGCAATATTATATATCCTGACGCAATTAATGGATTTTGTTAAAGAGAAATACCTAATTTCTGCTATTTTCTTTATACATAGTCATATATAACTATTGAACATTCAATTTGTGTCACTACTGTAATAGCATACTCCGACCATTCTCTTTATCCATAGGTATATATAACCTGTGAAGTGTGGCAGTGATAAATTGTGCATAGCATCTTTTTCTCATGATATAATAAGCTCTATTGTCTAAGGTGGAAGTATTCCAATTGTGCATACTATACGGTGAATAAAATTATGATAGCTAGGGAAGCTGAACAAGTGAATATTGAGCAGTTCATAATCTGGTAATACCCTCCTTACATATGTACATATAATCCTGGCAGTATTAAGTAGAGCACCTATGATGTTTAAGCTGGATATGATTTAGTAATTGAGAATTTTTTTTTTCTTTTTCTGATTAGTCAGCTTTATATAGGCATTGGTTAAATATATACTTCAGAGATTGTTATATAATTATATCGAATATATTGTAATTGCCGGTCTGTTTAAATAATGTATTGTCTGACATATAACTATTAATTGATATACTCTGTCATGTTGTACTAAGTTAGGAAGCCAGTCAGCTTATTGCAGGTTTCTCAAGATTCCAGGTAGTTAACTATTTATAACTGTCAATCCTTTACTCTGACATAGTTTGATTACTTTTCTTGGAGTCAGGCCCTCCATCACCTTTTCCTTTTTTTTTTTTTTTTTTTTCTTTCTTTTTTTTTCACTTTCACATTTCACGTTTGCAAAATTAGGTGTGGATGGTTTATACTTTTGGAGTGAAAATCCTTTTTTACTTACATAGTCACATTTTTAATAGCACACTCACTATCTGAAGTTCTATACTTCCTTACATATAGTTCACATTCTGTTCCCTGTTAAAAATAAAACTTATCTTCAATGGAAAGATTTATATCTGGGGGTAAAGGGAACTCTCCAGCCATGCCTCCAAGAAACAAAGATAAAAAAAAATGTTATGAAGAGTAGGGATTCAATTTCAGAATCTATACCAGAGCATATTGATACTTCCATAATATCAAATGATTCTCCAGATATTGTTACACAAATCTCAAAAGTGTTCTCCACTCAACTAGAATCCTTAAAGAATGAGATTAAACAAGATTTCAATGGTCTATCGAATGAGGTTAGACAATTTGCAAATAGACTAAATGAGATAGAAATTAGAACCTCAGATTTTGAAGACAGGTTAACTACCTTAGAACAAACTAACATGTTACAACAGAATAAGATGATAGATATGCAAAAGAAATTGGAAGATCTTGAGGATCGGGCACGTCGAAATAATATTAGATTTATTGGTCTCCCTGAGACGGCGGAATTTAACGATTTAGTCTATTTTACTACTACGACATTACCTAAATTACTAAATATGCAACCAAATTTACAAGACATTCAAATAGAGAGAATACACAGGACAGGGTCAAACCGCAGGAATATCAATGGTACTTTACAACCTAGACCTATTATAGCTAAACTTTTGAAATTTACAGACAAAATTGAGATACTAAGGAACTACAGGAAGGTAAGCCCGTTATTTCTGGGCCTCAATAAAATAATGATATTTCAGGATTTCTCATATGAAACTTCCAACAAAAGACGCCTAATGGCGCCTTTTTGTACTAAATTAATTAATGCAAATTATAATGCCCGCCTATTATATCCTGCCAAAATTTCCCTATCAATAGATGGAGAATCCAAAACTTTTAACACTCCACAAGAGGCCAATAAATTTTGTATAGATAACGGTCTTGAGTAGTGTAGTCACCATATCTGTAGGAGGTATAAAACGAGAATGTGACAATGGCTGGAAGCAGGTCTGTCGCATTAAAGAACTTGCTAATAAAAGTTTAGATACTGAAGTATAAATGTTTAACAAGTATTAGTAGATTAAGGATGCGTAGGATTATAGGTTTTTACATTCTTTTCTTTTTCTTTTTTTACTTTTCAAAATCGGAAGTGGTAATAAAAAATTTTAGTGAATTAAGTAAATTAACTTTTCTGTGCAGTCAGGATTTATTACGTCAAGTTATGTGTTTGGAACAAGACTTTTTTATTGAGTGATAAATGTAATTATAGGCTTGTGGAGGAGAGGGGATGGAGCTGGGAAGTGGGAGAGGGGTATGAATTATTATTTTTTTTTTAAATGAGTAGTGATAGATTAAAAATTGTGTCATGGAACGTTGGGGGAGTTACGTCACCAATCAAACGGAAAAGTATAATTAAATTATTAAATACACATAAAGCAGATTTAGCTCTATTACAGGAGACGCATCTCACAGAAAAAGAAACTCTTAAATTAAAAACAAAATGGGTTGGTGAGATAATTTCTACGGATTATGACAACAGGAGGAATGGTGTAGCTATATTATTCAATAAAAAACTAACATATCATATTAAAAAGAAAACCATTGATCCGTTAGGAAGATTCATAATACTACATATTGAAATCGATAAAATGTTATTTACGATCTGTAATGTATATGGTCCAAATGCAGTTGATGTAGTGTTCTGGGACACATTGGCTGCCAAATTGATGCCTTTCTCTGTGGATAATTTAATAGTTGCTGGGGATTTTAACCTTGTGTTCACTCCTAATCTAGATAGGATGAAAAATAATCCCAGGATTAGAAATGACAGGAAAGTACGTATTTTACAAAAATTCTGTAATAAGACAGGAACAAAAGATATTTGGAGAATACAAAATCCGGACAGTAAAATGTTTACATGTCTCTCCAAAACACACCAACCATGCTCACGCATAGATATGTTCCTATTGGCGGACAAGATGACAGGGAAATGTGTTAAGGCATATATACATGATATAATATTATCTGACCATGCCATAATTTCATTGGAATTAGGTCTAAATTCATATAAAAAGCGACCTACTAATGATATATACTTCCCAAAATATCTTGCACAAAATCGTCAATTTCAAAACTGGATTAAGAATAGTTGGAGAGAATATGCTAATTTTAATGCCACTTATCGGGATAAGCATGATATATTCTGGGATTGTGCCAAAGCAGTACTTCGGGGGGAAATTAAAACTTATCTCTGTAGGATTAAAAAAATAAATAAACAACAAAATGAACAACTCTCAAACGCAGTTAAGAATAGCTTTAAGGTATACATGACACAGCCGAATAAAATTTACTGGGATAGATATGTAAAGTTAAAAGCACAGAGAGATCTATTTCTGAAACAAAATGCGGTTAAAGAGGATGCGCGCCTTAAAGCGCTTTATGGGGGGTTTAAAGGCAGGTCTGCTAAATTCCTTGCTCATATAACTAAAATCAAAAGTAATAACAACATTGCTGCGATTAAGCAAGGGATAAATAGATATACTACCAATAAAGAAATTTCTAAAATATTCTTAGAATTTTATGAAAAATTGTACACAGCATGTCCAGTTGATGTAGAAGCAAAAAATAATTTTTGGGATAAAATTATTCCACCTACACTGTCTCAGGACATTCTGGAGAATATCAATAGGCCAATTACAATTAAGGAGATAGATGACGTCATTAAGGGCCTTAAATCCAATAAAGCCCCCGGGCCAGACAGATTGCCAGCTGAATTTTATAAATTATTGACAGAAGAAGTAACCCCAATCTTACTTGATTTATACAATGGATATTTTTTACAATCTAAAGACTGTTCACCGGGTTTTGCTGTGTCCAATATCTCCCTTCTTCTTAAAAAGGGTAAAGATCCAGAAAATCCTACATCATACCGTCCTATTTCTTTGCTTAATACTGACTATAAAATCTTAACCACCATCATTGCCAATCGATTGAAACCCTATATATCTGATATTATACATGAGAATCAAACAGGGTTTATGCCTGGCAGAAATCCAGTTAAAAATATTAGAAAAACATTGCTTTTAACGGAATATATTCGAGACCAGTTAAAAAATAGGAAACAAGGAGAGATGTTGGACACAGCAATATTGGCCGTAGATGCTGAGAAAGCCTTTGATCTCATTAGTTGGGATCATTTATTTACGGCACTACAGAGGTTTGGTTTTAACCTCTTAAGGACATATGACGGGATTTTTCCGTCATAAAACAATTGAGCAAACTGAAAGCTGTGTCCTTAAAGGGTTAAAGACAACATTGTAAATATAATAAATATTTTATATAAGAAGCCTAGCTCTGTGGTCATCGTTAATGGGTCAACCTCTGATAGCTTTAATCTCTATTGAGGCACGCGTCAAGGCTGTCCGTTATCTCCAATACTTTTTAATTTATCTATAGAACCATTTGCAATATTGTTGAGGAAACTCTTACCTGGTATCCAAATAGCAGGACAAAAGTTTGTGCTTTCATTAAATGCGGATGACTTGCTGATTTATTTAAGTGATCTTGAGAGAACGTTGCCCTTATTACTAAACGAAATATGACAGTTTGGAAATATTTCGGGATATTCTATAAATTTTGGCAAGTCAGAGTTAATGTGGTTAAATAAACCCGTGGGCTTTAAATTACAGCACCCATTTAAAGAAGCATATCAGATTAAATATTTGGGTATTATTTTGTCTAAAAACCCGAATGAGTGCTATCAGTTAAATTATCCCAAAATATTTATAGAATTTGAAAATAAAATCTCAGCGTGGATTAACTTACCCATCTCTCTGACCTCTCGTATAATGCTTATTAAAACAATTCTATTCCCAAAGATTCTCTATTTATTACAAATATTCCCATATTACTTACCATATCAGACATCTTGTTCTTTAAAAAAATATGTACTAGATTTATTTGGAATAAGAGACGACCTAGAATTGCGTTAGATAAATTACAAAGAGACGCGACAGTGGCAGTTTTGGCTTTTCCAGATATTGCATTATACAATATTGTAACCTTAATCAAATATGCTCTAGACTGGATAACGACACAAGAATATGTTACATTTAAACAAATAGAGTCGGAACTCATTGCTCCATTCAATTTGGAGACTTTACTTCATATACAAATAAAAAATCTCCCCAAAAAAATCATTAATATGATGACGTTTAAAGACATAATTAAAGCTTGGCAGCTAATGTGTTCCAGAATTGATATTAACCCATTTTGTACAGAGTTGCTCTGTATTACTGGTAAACCTAAATTTAAACCGGGTTATACGCAAAAAGTTTTTCACCGATAGAAAAGTAAAGGATTAATATATATTAGACAAATAATGACATCAGAGTTCATATTAGACTCATTTATAAATATTGCAAAAAAATATGATCTTCCTAAAAATGATCTTTTCGCCTTTTCCAGGTTAGACATTATGTGAATAACTTACTAACAAGGTATAAGGGTGATTGGTCATTGGGTGTGTTTAATGATATATTGGATCTGTATAGCGCAGGTAAAAAATCAATCTCAATAAGTTATCACATAATTAATTCCTTCCAAAATCAAGAGTACTTGACAGAATTAAGAGATAGTTGGCGGAATGAGTTTGAGGATTTAGAGGTAGAGAACATAAAGCAATCATTTAGTCTTAGCAATAAATCCTGGGTTCCTACGAGTTGGAGAGAATCCCACTTAAAATTGATTAGGAAAACTTATATAACCAACGCTAAATTGAATAAATGGTTCAGGGATAAACTTGGCTGTCCTAAATGCGGCTCAGAACAAGCCAATATTATACATTATTTATGGTCATGTCCAAAAATTTCTCAACTATGGACCCAAATTAAATATTGGTTGAGGAAGAAATTAGCAATAGATTTTGATATTAAAAAGTTTCATGTTCTCTTTTTAGTCAAATATACTGCGGAATTTCCGCAAAATGAATTAATTAATACAAATATTTTTGTTACTAGACATCTGATTTTTACCTGCTGGAAATCACCCAAAGTTCCTAAATTTGCCACATGCAAAAGTGCGTTAATAAAACTCTATTTTATTAGATAGCTCCAATACTCAGCTGGACAAATTCTTCAATAAATGTCAGAAAGTAATTCTCTCCCTACCTGAAAATGTTCAGACACAATTGCTTCACCCGTTACGAAACACTGAATATGTTATAAATGAGGTAATAGCGGGCCATTTTCCACAAAATTGGGCTGGACTTTAGATTTATTTTTTATTTATTTATTTATTTATTTTTTATTTATTTTTTTTGTTGCTGTTGTTGTTGTCGTTGTTGTTTTTCTCCTCTATCCCTCCCTGCCCCTCTCCTCCATTTGCTCACGATACGAGCTGATTTATGTAATAGGACTAGAGGGAATTTTGTGATTATATATCCTGATTGATATATTATAAGGTCCATTGTTATTTTTTTTCTTCCGATTAAGCAATTTGACATAAAGAAGACAATGTTCTTTTTTTCTATTTGTGTTATACCAATGTTCCAATTATATATTTTGAAAATCTGATGTACTAAAAAAGGGGAAAAAAAAAAAAAAAGAAGGTTCCAGTGTAAGTGCACATTTAAAAAAAAAATGACAGGCAGAGGCAGGCCACCCCGCAGGTGCCATTGTGGTCGTGGTGCTGTGATTCCCTTTGACCCTACAATAATGACCAGTGTTCAGAGGCCACGTACCATGAACGCGAAAAGTTCTGAGGAGGACCTAGTTAACTGGCTAACACAGGACACCCAATCTTCTACAGCTTCCGCTCGGAACCTTGACGCACCATCCACCTCCAGCTTAGCTTCGGGCACCTCTCAAGTGACCACTCACCCGCCTGCCACCACCACCAACACTAGCACCACAGCCGCTTCACTTGATCTGTCAGAGGAGTTATTGACACATCAGTTTGAAGAAATGAGTGATGCGCAACCATCATTGACAGAGGATGTAGATAACAGTGATATGTCTCAGTCAGGCAGCATTACAGACATGGACGTACGGTGTGATGATGATGATGTTGTACCCACTGCTGCTTCCTTTGTTGATTTGTCAGATTCAAGTGAAGCGGTTGATGATGATGCGTCCGTGAATGTCACGTGGGTGCCCGCTAGAAGAGAAGAAGAAGAGGGGGAAAGTTCAGATGGGGAGACAGAGAGGAGGAGGAGGAGACGAGTTGGAAGCAGGGGGAGGTCATCGCAAGGAGCTAGTGGCACAGTCAGACAGCATGCATCGGCACCCGGGGTCAGCCAGACAGCACGCCAATCAACGCATGCTGTTGCCACATCCAGAATGCCGTCATCGCAGAGCTCAGCTGTGTGGCATTTTTTTTGTGTGTCTGCCTCTGACAACAGCGATGCCATTTGCAACCTGTGCCAAAATAAACTGAGTCGTGGGAAGTCCCACACCCACCTAGGTACAACTGCTTTGCAAAGGCACATGATCTCACATCACAAACGACGATGGGATGAACACATGAGTACAAGCAGCACACGAACTCAAAGCCGCCATCCTCCTCCTGGTCCAGCATCTTCAGCCACGTCAACCACTGCTGTCCTCCTTGCCCCCTCTCAACCATCTGCCACTCCGTCTCTCTTCCGTAGCAGTTCCTGCTCATCTGCTCACAGTCAGGTGTCTGTCAAGGACATGTTTGAGCGTAAGAAGCCAATGTCCCAAAGTCACCCCCTTGCCCGGCGTCTGACAGCTGGCTTGTCTGAACTCTTAGCCCGCCAGCTTTTACCATACAAGCTGGTGGAGTCTGAGGTGTTCAAAAAATTTGTAGCTATTGGGACACCGCAGTGGAAGGTACCCGGCCGAAATTTCTTTGCACAAAAGGCAATCCCCAACCTGTACTCGATTGTGCTAAAGCAAGCAATGGCATGTCTGGCACACAGCGTTGGGACAAGGGTCCATATGACCACTGATCGCTGGTCTGCAAAGCATGGTCAGGGCAGGTATATCACCTACACTGCGCATTGGGTAAACCTGCTGACGGCTGCCAAGCATGGAATGCGTGGCTCTGCAGAGGATGAGTTGGTGACACTGCCACGACTTGCAGGCAGGCCTGCTGCCACCTCCTCTACTCCTCCTACTCCATCCTCTTCCATAACCTCCTCGGCTGAGTCCTCTTCTGCTGCTGCGTCTTGCTCCACATCAACAGCACCCCCCCAGCTCCGCAGGTACTATTCCACATCCCGGATACGGCAGTGTCACACCGTCTTGGGGTTGACTTGCCTGAAATCAGAGAGTCACACCGGACCAGCACTCCTGTCCACCCTGAACGCACAGGTGGATCAGTGGCTGACTCCGCACCAACTGGAGATCGGCAAAGTGGTTTCTGACAACGGAAGTAATTTGGTGGCGGCATTGAAATTGGGCAAGTTGACACATGTGCCGTGCATGGCACATGTGTGTAATCTGATCGTACAACGCTTTGTTCATAAGTACCCAGGCTTACAGGACATCCTGAAGCAGGCCAGGAAGGTGTGTTGCCATTTGAGGCGTTCCTACACGGCCATGGCGCACTTTTCCGATATCCAGTGGCGAAACAACATGCCAGTGAGGCGCTTGATTTGCGACAGCCCGACACGTTGGAATTCAACACTCCTAATGTTCGACCGCCTGCTCCAACAAGAAAAAGCCGTTAACGAGTATTTGTATGAACGGGGTGCTAGGACAGCATCTGCAGAGCTGGGAATTTTTTGCCACGTTACTGGGCGCTCATGCGCAATGCCTGTAGGCTCATGCATCCTTTTGAGGAGGTGACAAACCTAGTCAGTCGCACCGAAGACACCATCAGCGACATCATACCATTTGTTTTCTTCCTGGAGCGTGCCCTGCGAAGAGTGCTGGATCAGGCCGTAGATGAGCGTGAAGAGGAAGAGTTGTGGTCACCATCACCACCAGAAACAGCCTTATCAGCATCGCTTGCTGGACCAGCGGCAACGCTGGAAGAGGATTGTAAGGAAGAGGAGTCAGAGGAGGAATGTGGCTTTGAGGAGGAGGAGGAAGACCAACCACAACAGGCATCCCAGGGTGCTCATTGTCACCTATCTGGTACCCGTGGTGTTGTATGTGGCTGGGGGGAAGAAGATACCTTCAGTGAGATCAATGAGGACGAGGAACGGGACATGAGTAGCTCGGCATCCAACCTTGTGCAAATGGGGTCTTTCATGCTGTTGTGCCTGTTGAGTGACCCTCGTATAAAAAAGCTGAAGGAGAACGACCTGTACTGGGTGTCCACTCTACTAGACCCCCGGTATAAGCATAAAGTGCCTGAAATGTTACCAAATTACGGGAAAGGGAAAGTCGGAAAGGATGCAGTAGTTCCAAAATAAATTAAAAAGTATGCTTTACACAGCGTATAAAGGTGATGTCACAGCACAACGGGAATCTAACAGTGGAAGAGGTGAAAGTAATCCTCCGACTCCCACAACCACGCCGGAAAGGACAGGACGCTTCACAGACGTGTTGTTGATGGAGGACATG
Source organism: Bombina bombina (assembly GCF_027579735.1). Taxonomy (NCBI): domain Eukaryota; kingdom Metazoa; phylum Chordata; class Amphibia; order Anura; family Bombinatoridae; genus Bombina; species Bombina bombina. The sequence goes on along the minus strand of NC_069500.1, from coordinate 967,492,172 downwards.
CAGAGCTTTTTAACTCCTATGCATCACCACAGCTCTTTGGGGTCCACCCTCAGAGAACGACTCGACCGACAGGTAGCAGACTACCTCGCCTTAACTGCAGATATCGACACTCTGAGGAGCGATGAACCCCTTGACTACTGGGTGTGCAGGCTTGACTTGTGGCCTGAGCTATCCCAATTAGCACTAGAACTTCTGGCCTGCCCCGCTTCAAGTGTCCTGTCAGAAAGGACCTTCAGTGCAGCAGGAGGTATTGTCACTGAGAACCGAAGTCGCCTAGGTCAAAAAAGTCAAGATTACCTCACCTTTATTAAGATGAAGGAGGGATAAATCCCGAAGGGACTGACATTGGGTGATACATTTGAGTAAAAAAGGCCTGATGAGATGAGCTGCCTTGGGCTAAAAATGGTCCACACGCTGCTGTATTTTATCTTCGAATGCCGGATGACTTGCGTGACTTATCCGCCACCAACTAGGGTTCAAGCCGCAATGTTTTAGGGCACTTTCTGCCTGGGAAACAAACAGCAATTTTTCTGGCCGCTGCTACAGCAGCGGCTGCTACAATACCTAATTTTTCAGGCATGTGTACATGCCAAATATTTCTGGCCTCTGGTGCTGTACTGTGGCTTCAATAACCAAACCAAAAAAAGGCACTTAACAGGGATTAAACTGATAAGAATAGTAATACTTAAAACACCACTCCTATCTGGTGGCATAGTAGATTGCACGCGCAGTGCCCCTAATTTGAAGTAGGATTACTATTAGTTGTATTGTAGCTAGCTTAGGGTTTATTTTATAGGTAAGTATTTAGTTTTAAATAGGAATTATTTAGTTAATGATAGATATATCTATTGAAATATATTTAAATTATATTTAATTTAGGGGTGTTAGGGTTAGGGTTAGACTTAAGTTTAGGGGTTAATAAATTTAATATAGTGGCAGTACTAACCCTAACACCCCCTAACTTAAATATAATTAAAATACATCTAAATAAATATTCCTATCATTAACTACATGATTCCTATTTAAAACTAAATACATACCTATAAAATAAACCCTAAGCTAGCTACAATATAACTAATAGTTACATTGTAGCTAGTTTAGGGTTTATTTTTATTTTACAGGCAACTTTGCATTTATTTTAACTAGGTACAATAGTTATTAAATAGTTATTAAAATAAAGACAAATATACCTGTAAAATAAAACCTAACCTAAGTTACAAATACAACTAACACTACACTATAATTAAATAAATTCCATAAACTAAATACAATTAAATATAATTAAAAACAATTATCTAAAGTACAAAAAAAACCCCACTAAATTACAGAAAATAATAAAATAATTACAAGATTTTTAAACTAATTACACCTAATCTAATCCCCCTAACAAAATAAAAAAGCCCCCCCCAAAATAAAAAAGCCCTACCCTACACTAAATTACAAATAGCCCTTAAAAGGGCCTTTTGCGGGGCATTGCCCCAAAGTAATCAGCTCTTTTACCTGTAAAAAAAAAAAATTACAACCCAATAGGATTGAGCTTGCGTTCTATTGGCTGATTAGAACAGCCAATAGAATGCAAGCTCAATCCTATTGGCTGATTGCATCAGCCAATAGGATTTTTCCTACCTTAATTTTTGATTGGCTGATAGAATTCTATCAGCCAATCGGAATTCAAGGGACGCCATCTTGGATGACGTCATTTAAAGGAACATTCATTCAGTCGTCAGATGTCATTAGAAGAGGATGCTCCACGTCGGATGTCTTGAAGATGGACCCGCTCCGCGCCAGATGGATGAAGATAGAAGATGCCTGGATGAAGACTTCTGCCCGTCTGGAGGACCACTTCTGCCCGTCTGGAGGACCACTTCTGCCGGCTTCATGGAGGACTTCGGCCCGGTTGGGTGAAGACTTCTCAAGGTAGGGTCATCTTCAAGGGGTTAGTGTGAGGTTTTTTTAAGGGGGGATTGGGTGGGTTTTAGAGTAGGGTTGGTTGTGTGGGTGGTGGGTTTTAATGTTGGGGGAGTTGTAATTTTTTTTTTACAGGTAAAAGAGCTGATTACTTTGGGGCAATGCCCCGCAAAAGGCTCTTTTAAGGGCTATTTGTAATTTAGTGTAGGGTAGGGCTTTTTTATTTTGGGGGGCTTTTTTATTTTGTTAGGGGGATTAGATTAGGTGTAATTAGTTTAATTATTTTATTATTTTCTGTAGTTTAGTGTTTGTTTGTTTTTGTACTTTAGATAATTGTTTTTAATTGTATTTACTTGTATTTAGTTTAGGGAATTTATTTAATTATAGTGTAGTGTTAGGTGTAATTGTAACTTAGGTTAGGTTTTATTTTACAGGTATATTTGTCTTTATTTTAACTATGAAGTTATTAAATAGTTAATAACTATTTAATAACTATTGTACCTAGTTAAAATAAATAAAAAGTTGCCTGTAAAATAAATATAAACCCTAAGCTAGCTACAATGTAACTATTAGTTATATTGTAGCTAGCTTAGGGTTTATTGTATAGGTAAGTATTTAGTTTTAAATAGGAATTATTTAGTTAATGATAGATATATCTATTGAAATATATTTAAATTATATTTAATTTAGGGGTGTTAGGGTTAGGGTTAGACTTAAGTTTAGGGGTTAATAAATTTAATATAGTGGCAGCGGTGTAGGGGGCAGATTAGGGGTTAATAAATATAATGTAGGTGGCAGCGTTGTAGGGGGCGGCAGATTAGGGGTTAATAAGTATAATGTAGGTGGCGGTGGGCTCCGGTAGCGGAGGTTTAGGGGTTAATAAGTGTATTTAGTTGCGGAAGGGTCCAGGAGTGGCGGGATAGGGGTTAATAAGTTTTATTTAGGTGGCGGCGATGTCGGGGCGGCAGATTAGGGGTTAATAAGTATTATGTAGGTGGCGGCGGTGTAGGAGGGCAGATTAGGGGTGCTTAGACTTGGGGTACATGTTAGGGTGTTAGGTGTACACGTTCCCATAGGAATCAATGAGATATCGGGCAGCAGCGAACATAAGCTCTCGCTGCTTTCTGACTCCCATTGATTCCTATGTCATCCGCCCCCTCCAGGGTGGCAGATTGAAAACCAGGTACGCTGGGCCAGAATAGTGCCGAGCGTACCTGGTAGTAGTTTGATAACTTCCAAAAGTAGTCAGATTGTGCTGAACTTGCATTCGGAACATCTGTAGTGACGTAAGCATCGATCTGTGTCGGACTGAGACCGGCGGATCGTATGTTACATAACCAAATTCTACTTTTGCCGGTCTGTAGGGTTTGATAACTAAGGCGAATCAGGCGCGCCACAAATACGCTGTGGAATTCCAGCGTATTTGCGGTTGACGGCTTGATAAATACATGCCCATGGCTTTACTAATACTGTTGTTGAACCTGTGCATAAAAGCATGCAGCAACATAATTTTAAAAGGACAGGCAACACTAAAATTGTTATAGTTTATAAAGATAGATAATGCCTTTACTAACCAACATTGTTATATTAATATACTTTAGAATATTTAAACCTCTAAATTTCTGCCTGTTTCTAAGCCACTGCAGACAGCCTCTTATCACATACTTTTTAACTAGCTTTTTACAACAGGAGGCTTGAAATGTTGTTTTTTGTGCGTATGGACCCAGAATAAGAAATAAAGGTCTTTATACTATTAGGAGGGAGGCTGAAAATTGCATGAATTTTGGATTTTTACTGAGACCTGGCAAGTCTTTTTTCTCTTGCCCATACCTTAAAGTGTGCTGTCTTCCAATTTTGGATTTATATTATCTATACTTGGCCACAGCACATAACCTCTTGTCTTCTGCTTAATCTATTCCATCCCTGGATGTTCTTCATATAAGAGTTCCATTGTACAATGTTTTTTTCCTTGTTGCTTGTTTTGTGGTATAATCACCCTAGATCTCCACATCAGACATCAATCTTAGGGCTAAATTACGAGTGAAGCGCTAATTATCGCTCATGCTTGTGCTCTAACTCCGCTCGACTTGTTACAAGTTGAAAGTAAGAACGTTTTTCATTCAAAGACTAACCCAACGCATGCAAAAAGCCACAGACAATATTGTGAACAAGTTAACGTGTTTCCCCTTAGACTTCAATCTAGTGCGAAAAAAAGGGGGAAAAAACATACTTGCACGCAAAACCGATCACATTTTCTAAAGTGCGCTAACCTGACATGAAATATTGATATTTCACATTCCAGTGCTCTTCACATAGCAATGAAATAATATGAAGAGGGATAACAAAATATATTATCTATTCAGACCCAATATCAAAATTAGTACAAAATAAAGTATTGTTTCAGAAAATACTGACCATGCAAATGATTAGGTTGTTACACCCAATGGTAATTTTATATAAAGGGGGGTGCTCACTGTCCAGTAAGAGACTGTAGAATATAAGGAGAGAGAGTAGAACAGTAACAGAACACTCAAAATGGGCTATAGGGACAATGAGGCTGTCCAAGACAGGTGTGTCATTGAAACTTAATGTTTAATGAAATAAGGATAAGAATGGACTACTAGTGTAGTGATGTATAAAACTTAGATTAAAAATAAAATACAAGGAGAGCTAGCATAACCATGTAGTTTTGCTAATATAATGTGGAGAATTAACAAATGGATAGCTTAGCTCCAAGAGCGCCTTGGAGCTAAGCTATCCATTTGTTAATTCTCCACATTATACTAGCCATTTTATGGTCTTTCATGTAGATGTATTACTTATTGTGACTTTGGCAGGCCTATACCGCTCCAGCATTGCACCTAGAAAGAATATTTTGTGTGGAGGTCACTCCTCCTTTATAGATAGTATATAGTGCAATCCGTGAGCCTTTTTGGATATATACCTGCCTAAGCATATCTATTGTCTTCATTTATAGTATATGTCCTTAATATTGGCAAAACTACATGGATATGCTAGCTCTCCTTGTATTTTATTTTTAATCTAAGTTTTATACATCACTACACTAGTAGTCCATTCTTATCCTTATTTCATTAAATGTTAAGTTTTAATGACACACCTGTCTTGGACAGCCTCATTGTCCCTATAGCCCATTTTGAGTGCTCTGTTACTGTCCTACTCTCTCTCTCCTTATATTCTACAGTCTCTTCACATAGCAGAATATGTTCTACTTATTCATAAATTCATATTTCTTCATATATCTGATTTTTTTGTAATATATATATAGATATATAGATATATAATAAACAGGTCCTGCACTCTCCGCTGTGAAAACACAAACTTCTTTAATCGAAGCGAATAGTTAACCCCTTCCTCAGACAGACATCAAATACAGTGCAGCTTACCCCCCCTTAAATACCCTCCACAATGTACTGTGAATGCGGATCACCTGCAGTGTCTCATCCACGCAACTGCGCATGCGGGAAGATAACTACGGTGGCTAAATACGGTGGAACGAATAGGGTGAATGAACAGTGAACGTGCGCCACGTGAACAGACAGAGGGGGATATTTATTAAAGCCTCAACTATTCTGCATTTGCTGGCGCCTAACATCGCGGCCGCGGACCTGAATACGATCACCATATTGATAAAAAAAGCCGGCAAAACGACGTGCACCAAGTACGGGGCGATGAGCATCGGACAGTTGTTAACTAACAGTCATCGATCTCGCTGCTATTCTGCTTTTTACCAACTTTTATTTATACCCTGTCACCAGGGCCGCCATCAGGGGGTGACAGGGGTGACTCCTGTCAGTGGCCCAATGGGCCAGGGGTGCCCCATGAGGCAAGAACTATTTTGGCAGCCACAAGTGGGTACTACAGCTGAGTGCTAATTGAGCATGGGGAATTATATAACAAGGAGTAAAGTATTAGCATTTGAGAGGATTTCTGAGTGTGCACTAAACCACTATGCACAGTGTGAGACAGACTTGGCACTTTGTTTGTACAGTGTGTGCCTGCGTCAGACGGCAGATAACTTTCATTTGCAGAGGAGGTAGGGCTTACTTAGCAAATGTTTTTTATTTCTTTGTGCATTTTCAGATTGTAACTTCAGTGTGGTAGTAGTAGTATGGTGGGGCCAGGGGTCCATAAAAACACATTTTTTTTAGCTGCAGTGTATTTATGATTATTTGACAATGCTGTAGAAATTCTATTTTTAAAACCATGCAGAAATGTTTCCTCCTCAATACACAAATGATAGGTGCCATTTTGGTAGATATGCATTTTTTTAATTTATATATAAATTACATTCCAGTTTACTGCCCCTTTATGCAAGGACTTTCCAGATGCAAGGAGGTATTTTATCTAAGATTTTTACATCTGCATAAAATGTTATACTCTCAGACTAAGATTGCTCAGTGTTTGAAATGATACAGGTTAACTTAAAACTGTTCAGTTTACACTACATCTGACTTAATTTTGAAATACATACCAACAAGCCTAAATCCTGCATTTAACCAGATCTAATGGTATGAGTACCACAGCTTATGGTTCCACCAAGACCATATAGAGTACAGCATTTTTTAAAATCCATAAGTACAGCTGAATGTACACTATATTTGAAGTGGTGCTCTTGGTTGGGGAAAATGGGGAAAAAACAAACAAACATATGATTGTCAACCTTTTAAAAGTACTTTTCTTCATCTAGCCATCTACCCAGATAATAAATGTACAATTTTGAATTCACAGAATTATTTTTGTTTGCACATTTATACACAAATATGATTCTTTAAAAAGTGATCTCTTAATTTCTGCAACTTTTTTTATCATGCATGTCACACACTGTTGATTTAGGGGATGCAAGGTGCATAAAAGTTTCCTCCTGTGAGTGTTTCTGTGGTGGGTGTCTGTGCTTATGTCTTTGTGCTTTGGTTTGTGTCTCAGTGTGTATGTATTTTTTTCTGTGGGTCTCTCTGTGAGGGTGGTGTGTATGTCTTTGTGCATTTCCTGTGGATGTCTGTGAGGGTGTGTGCATATGTCTTTGAGCTTTTTCTATGGGTGTCTCTGTGAGGGTGTGTGTATGTTTGTCTTTGTGTATTTTCTCTGGATGCCTCTGTGAGGGTGGGTGTGTATGTCTGTGTTTTCTGTGGATGTCTCTGTGAGGGTGTGTGTGTATGTATGTATGTATGTCTGTGTTTTCTGTGGGTGTCTCTGTGAGGGTGTGTGTATGTCTTTGTGTGTTTTCTGTGGATGTCTCAGTGAGGGTGTGTGTATGTATGTCTTTCTGTGTTTTATGTGATTGTCTCTCTGTGTGTGTATGTCTTTGTGTGTTTTTGTGGGTGTCTCTGTGTGTGTGTGTGTGTGTATGTCTTTGTGTGTTTTCTGAGACTGTCTCTGTCTGTGTTTCCTTGGGTGTATGTGCAAGATTGAGTTTGTGTGTGTGTGTGTGTGTGTCCATTGTCTGTTCCATTTTAGGACATTTTGACCTTACTACTGATTATTCACATCTTTCTACAGACTTTGAGACTAACGAGACCTTTCTGGAAGTCACCATTCCACCATTTAACCTTTAAGTTATTGTTTAGGCAGTTCATGGCCCTTCCTTTCAGCCACTACATGCTGTTGTCATCATTTAGTTGGCATCTTCCTTTACAAAAATATAATCAGAACTCCATATTTTGTTTTCTAAATCTCCTTTTTTTTACAAAACTGTAGTTTACCTCATTACTTGTGAGGTCAATGTAAACAAGTGCTGAGTGTCTGATTGGGTCTCTGTGTCTGAGTGTGTTTCTTTGCGTGTCTGCTAGAGTGTCTATATGTGAATCCTTATGTGTAAGTGTGTGTGTGTGTGTGTGTTTCAGTGTATGAGTGTGTCTGTGTGTGTGTATGTTACTACCTTTACAACATTTCCAAGTTTAAATAGACACTTAAAGGATTACTTTCCGTTATAATTTTTAAGCCAAACAACTAACATATTAAAGTTAATAAACATTAATTAAAACCTACTGACCTATATTTTCTCCAAAACGAAGTTTCATAACGTTCTAAAAGTTATATCTTTTATTTGCCGATGATGTCACGTTATCCTGCCCACTATTTTCAGGACTGCATGTTCAAAATACTTAAACCAATGAAATTGTGTTTAAAGCGCCATTTTGAAACCTAGGTATTGTAAACGGATTGGTACAGAGCAAAGGATACCCGCGGAGTGGGTTTGGAAAACAATTAAATTTGCAGACAAAATTTCTGATATACGGTAGAGATATGTTAATGAAATGCTATTGATAAAAAGCATATTTGGGGTAGTTAGTAATAGGCATAGAAAATATTTACTTACAGTGGCCCTTTAAGAATAAAGTGCATTTATGTTTTAGTCACTTGGTCAAAAATTGCACATGTCAAAGGAGGGGGGGGGGGCCTGATCAATGGTTAAGTCAGAGGCCCCAAAATTTGTAGTGGCGGCCCTGCCTGTCACTAAACGCCGCCATTATACTAAAATGTTTAACCCCTATCCCGCCGCTCCCAGACCCTGCCACAACTTTAATAAAGTTATTAACCCCTATCCCACCGCTCCCGGACCCGCCGCAACTTTAATAAAGTTATTAACCCATTTCCCACCGCTCCCGGACCCCGCCGCAACTTTAATAAAGTTATTAACCCCTATCCCGCTGCCGCTCCCGGACCCTGCAGCAACTTTAATAAAGTTATTGACCCCTATCCCGCTGCTCCTGGACCCCGCCACAACTTTAATAAAGTTATTAACACATATCCCGCCACTCCTGGACCCAGCCACAACTTTAATAAAGTTATTAACCCCTATCCCACCGCTCCCGGACCCGCCGCAACTTTAATAAAGTTATTAACCCATTTCCCGCCGCTCCCGGACCACGCCGCAACTTTAATAAAGTTATTAACCCCTATCCCGTCGCTCCCGGACCCTGCAGCAACTTTAATAAAGTTATTAACCCCTATCCCGCTGCTCCTGGACCCCGCCACAACTTTAATAAAGTTATTAACCCATATCCCGCCGCTCCTGGACCCAGCCGCAACTTTAATAAAGTTATTAACCCCTATCCCGTTGCTCCCGGACCCCGCCGCCACTAAATAAACGTATTAACCCCTAAGCCTCTGGCCTCCCACATCACTACCATTAACTAAACCTATTAACCCCTAAACCGCCAGCCCCCCACATCACCATAAACTAAATTAATCTATTAACCCCTAAACCTAACAACCTAAATTAAAAGAAACTAATTCTAAACTATTAATTAACCTACCCTAACTATTATACTAAAATTACATTAACTAGCAATTAAATTAACTAAATTACATATTAAAAAATCCTAACCCATCACAAAATATTTAAATCTACTATTAAAAATTACTAAATTACAAAAAAAATAAACGCTAAATTACGGGGGGAAAAAAACCACAGTATCAAAAATAAAAAAGAATTACAACTAATCTAATAGAACAAAGAACAAAAGAGATACACTGCGATCCTTAAAAGAATTTCAGGCTTTTAATATCCAAAAAAAAAAAAAAATTGTGTGCAAAGTAAACATAACAGGCAACAGGGTTTTAAAAGCAAAGAGATAGACAGCTCATTTTCAGGAACCAGTATGTTCTACATGTTTCGGTCAATTCCTTAATCATGAACATGACCGGCTAGCCCTACTTCCTGCCTCTTATGCTTGAACACCTATCCCTATTGGTTACTCAGATTAATTAGATTTAACCCTATCTAGTTAAGCCATCAGCTGTTACATCAATTGCTTTAACCTTGACAACATATAATCCGTTTAAATTTTATTCCCTGAAATTCAAACTTATAAGCATGTTCCTATTACAATACACTAATGTTTCTAAACCATCAGCTTAATTGTGACTTTGTGAGTAAAGGTTTATTGCACCACTATCCACCAGTTTAGACAGTTTTATTTGGGCTGTATGATTAACCAAACTAATCTTAGTCCCTGAATGTTCACAATCTGATATTCATGCTGTAATTTAATCAGTGTATATATATAATATTAGTTGTTAAAGGCTACTAGACAAGATGGGATGGAGAATATCATGCAGTTAGTAGAACCACTAGAATGCTACCTTCTCCAAAAGTTTATCACATCCCCCTCTATATTGAAGCCCTTTGGTCTTCTTGACTTCATTTTGAAGATCCAAAAGGCTTCACGTAGCATCAACCGGGCTGCCCTGTCACCTCCTCTTGGAGGGTTCCGAACACATTCTATTACCTGCCATGAGAGCGAAGTAACATCGCCCCCATGCACAGAAATAAAATGTTGTGAGAGGCCCGAGCTATCCTTATTATGGGAGATGTCATTTAGATGCTCTCTGATTCTGGAGCGAACCTCTCTAGTGGTACACCCTATATACTGCCCATTGCATTGAGTGCAATCCACCAAGTACACCACAAAGGGGGTTCTACAATTTGTACAACTTGCCAAATTGAAAATCCTATTTGTTGTAGCAGACTGAAAGGTGGATGTAACTCTACTGTATTGACAAGCTATGCATTTTGTGAAGTGGCATTTAAAATGCCCTTTCACACTAAGCCAACTACTGCTGGCCCTATCTTTCTCCCTTAGTACACTTGGTGCCACCAAGTTACCAATTGTGCATGCTCTTTTCGGTACAAAGTTACAACCACTGGACACATACTCTTTTAAGCTGTCCTCTGCTGTTAAAATAGGTAAATGCTTACTAACTATGTTAGTAATCTCTTTAAACTGTGGGCTGTAGGTGGTGACCAGAGTTGGTCTACTCGAGTCATAACCCTTCGTCACTCTGGTATTACCCCTCAGTATCTCACTCCTGTCCATTCTAGTTACTTCCAAGTGGGCTCTGTTAATGGTCTTTTGTGAGTATCTAATCTAATAGCCCTATCAAAATAAAAAAAAGCCCCCCCTAAAATAAAAAAAAACCCTAGCCTGCACTAAACTGCCAATGGCCCTTAAAAGGGCCTTTTGCTGGGCATTGCCGCAAATAAATCAGCTCTTTCACCTTTTAAAAAAATACAAACACCCCCCAACAGTAAAACCCACCACCCAACCAACCAACCCCCCCAAATAAAAAGCCTATCTAAAATCCTAAGCTCCCCATTGCCCTGAAAAGGGCATTTGTATGGGCATTGCCCTTAAAAGGGCATTTAGCTCTTTTACCTGCCCAGATCCTACTCTAAAGATAAAACCCACCCAAAACTCCCTTAAATAAACCTAACACTAACCCCCGACGATCCACTTACAGTTCTTGAAGTTCCGCTTGAAGGATCCATCCAGCCAGCAAGAAGTCTTCATTCAGGTGGCCTCTTCCATCTTCATCCATCCGGTGAAGTCTTCATCCATGCGGCTTCTTCTATCTTCATCCATCCAATGCGAAGCGGGTCCATCCTGAAGAAATCCAGTGCGGAGCTCCGCTTCTGATTGGAACAGCCAATAGGGTTGAGCTCTCATCCTATTGGCTGTTTGGAACAGCCAATAGGATTGATCTCTCATCCTATTGGCTGATTGGAACCTTTCAGCCAATAGGAATGCAAGGGACGCCATCTTGGATGACGTCACTTACATTCAAGTTCCAGTTTACGGCGGCGACCGTATTGAAGAGGAGCACTGCAATGGATGTCTTCAGGATGGACCCGCTCCACTCCGGATGGATGAAGATAGAAGAGGTTGCATGGATGAAGACATTGCCGGATGGATGAAGATGGAAGAGGCCGTCCGGATGAAGGCTTCTTGCCGCCCGGATGAATCCTTCAAGCGGAACTTCAAGAAATGTAAGTGGATCGTCTGGGGTTAGTGTTAGGTTTATTTAAGGGTTTTTTGGGTGGTTTTTATTTTCAGAGTAGGGTCTGGGTAGGTAAAAGAGCTAAATGCCCTGTTTAGGGCAATGCCCATACAAATGCCCTTTTCAGGGCAATGGGGAGCTTAGGTTTTTTAGATAGGCTTTTTATTGGGGGGGTTGGTTGGTTGGGTGGTGGGTATTACTGTTGGGGGGTGTTTGTATTTTTTTTAAAAGGTGAAAGAGCTGATTTCTTTGGGGCAATTCCCAGCAAAAGGCCCTTTTAAGAACCATTGGTAGTTTAGTGTAGGCAAGTTTTTTTTTTTATTTTGGGGGGGCTTTTTTATTTTGATAGGGCTATTAGATTAGGTGTAATTCTTTTTTATTTTTGATACTGTGTTTTTTTTTTCATTACTTAGTGTTTGTTTTTGTAACTTAGAGTTTATTTTTTTTGTAATTTAGTAATTTTTATTAGTAGATTTAAATAATTTGAGTAAGGTTAGGGTTTTTTAATATGTAATTTAGTTAATTTAATTGCTAGTTTAATCTAATTGTAGTATAATAGTTAGGGTAGGTTAATTAATAGTTTAGAATAGTTTCTTTCAATTCTACAGGTAAGTTTAAATTTATTTTAAGATAGGGATGTTGTAATTTTAATGTAAAGATAGCAGGTTGTTAGGTTTAGGGGTTAATAGCTTAATTTAGTTTATGGCGATTTGCGGGGCTGCCGGTTTAGGGGTAAATAGGTTTAGTTAATGGTAGTGATGTGGGAGGCCAGAGGTTTAGGGGTTAATACGTTTATTTAGAGAGCGGCAGGGTCCGGGAGAGGCAGGATAAGGGTTAATAACTTTATTTAGTGGCGGCGGGGTCCGGGAGCAGCGGGATAGGGGTTAAAAACTTTATTTAGTGGCGGCTGGGTCCGGGAGCGGCGGGATACGGGTAATAACTTGATTTAGTGGCGGCGTGGTCCGGGAGCGGCCGGATAGGGGTTAATAACTTTATTTAGGTTGCGGCGATGTCGGGCGGCAGATTAGGGTGTTTAGACTCGGGGCTTATGTTAGGGTGTTAGGTGTAAACGTTACTTGTTTTCTACCATAGAAATCAATTGGATATCTGGCAGCATTGAACATAAGCTTTCACTGCTTTCAGACTCCCATTGATTCCTATGGCATCCGCGGATTGAAAACCAGGTACGCTGGGCCGGAATAGCCGCGAGCGTACCGGTTAACTATTTGATAACTTTTAAAAAGTGTCAAATAGTGCCGAATGTGTATTCGGAACATCTGTAATGACGTAAGCATCGATCTGTGTCGGATTGAGACCGGCGGATCGTGTTACGTCACAGATTTCAACTTTTGCCGGTCTGTAGGTCAACTAGGTTGAATCAAGCTCGCCACAATTACGCTGCAGAATTCCAGCGTATTTGCGGTAGACGGCTTGATAAATGTCCCCCAGAAAGACAACTACAGACAAAGACATGGCCACAGCAGGAAAAGTATTATATTTTTTGTATACACGATTATCTATATCTTTGTCATGCCTGGCAATTAAAATACATTTTGATAGTTTTGTTGACATTTTGTTGGGAAAATGATTATTAATGCTGTGTATTTTAAGCCCTTTTTTGAAGTTAAACTGATATTTTTTGATTTTGCATAATCTGTAAATGGCTAATAATTTACATAGAGTTAAATGAAGTAAAGTTGTTGGGTCGGTTAGTTTAAATATAGGTGTAATGTATTAAGCAGCTGTTGGATACAATAAGATTAATAATTTAATTATTAGCGTTAAATGATTTAGTAAAGGATCTGCAGGCATTATTTAAAGGAACATGAAACTCAAAATGTGTATTTCATGATTTAGATAGAGCAAACACAGGGGCGTATCATGGCCTAGGCCAACAAGGCCCGTGACTAGGGCGGCAGTTTTGGGAGGGGCGGCAGATTTGGGAGGGCGGAAAGCACCATTCACAATCACATACATAAGGCTTATGATAGATTATCCCGGGCCAGACGCGCTTGCGGTTCGCACATTGAAAAGACTGAACTGAAGAGACTGAGACACATATTAATTTGATAAGTGTCCCCCACTGACACCAATGCTTTTATTGTCTAGACTCTACTCAGTGACTCAGTCTCTCACTCAACACAAATTAGTGGCTGCGCTGCAGCAAGTCTGTTAATTTACTTTATGCACGCGCACGCCACAACATCACCATGCTGCCATGAATCGGCACAGCGTGAAAAATGTAGCCGGCCGGTCTCACAGAAGTCAGGTATGTAATCACACTGGAAGTCGCAGCGCTATAAGAAAAAAATAAGTGGCTCCCGGTCCCGCCTCCAGCAAAGAGAAGAAGAAACTATATACAGTTAAAATGAAGCGTTTATTCAAGTACAGACTGTACTTGAATAAACGCTACATTTTAACTTTATATAGTTTCTACTTCGTCTTCTTCTCTTTGCTGGAGGTGGGACCGGGAGCCACTTATTTTTTTTCTTATAGCGCTGCGACTTCCAGTGTGACTGTGATTACATACCTGACTTCTGTGAGACCGGCCAGGTACATTTTTCACGCTGTGCCGATTCATGGCAGCATGGTGATGTTGTGGCGTGCGCGTGCATAAACTACAGTCAGTACCAGTCCGGTAAGTTAGCAGAGAATGCTGGGGTGAAGGGAATATTAACAAGATGGGACCCTGCACCTTGAAAATGATAGAGCCGTACCGTACTAGTTAAGCTCCTGGACCTGAGTGGCAAGTTACTCTCCTTCCTGATAAGCCGTGTCTTGTTGTGGGGCATATTTAAATACATAGCCCTTACAGTACCTGCTATTACACAAACATCTGTCTGTGGTAAGGTTTGTATACCGCGGCAGAGTCAATTTCTAGCTGGAAATCAGTTCATATGGACTTTCTGCCTTAAAAGGGATTTGCACTAAAAAAGGCTTGCATGCAGCATAATATATATATATATATATATATATATATATATATATATATATATATATATATATATATATATATATATATATATATATATAAATAAGTAGGCAGCTGCAAGCCTCTTTTTAGTGCACAAATCCCTTTTAAGGCAGAAAGTCCATATGTACTGATTTCCAGCTAGAAATTGACTGTGCAGTGACAGATATATTATATTATATATAGCCTTCCTCCATTTAAAAAAAATAAAATACAGGGACATTGCATTTAACTAATGCTGCAGACACTTTTTTTTTCTTTTTTGTTGTATCTCTTTATTTAGTAATAAACAATATGCTGTGTCCCTTCACTGGTTGTTTTATTTATCTCACCCTCCCGCCCTCCTCTCCCTCCCTCCTCTCCATCCCTTCCCTCCCTTCTCTCCCTCCCTGCCTCCCTTATCTTCCTCCCTCCCTTCTCTCCCTCCCTCCATTCTCTCTCTTCCTCCCTCCCTTCTCTCCCTCCATTCTCTCTCCCTCCTCTCTCTCTCCCTCCCTTCTCTCTCTCTCTATCCCTCCCTTCTCTCTCTCTCTCTCTCTCTATCCCTCCCTTCTCTCTCTCTCCCTCCCTTCTCCCTCTCCCTCCATTTTGTCTCTCCCTCCCTTCTCTCTCTCTCTTTCCCTCCCTTCTCTCTCTCTCTCTCTTTCCCTCCCTTCTCTCTCTCTCCCTTCCTTCTTTCCCTCTCTTTCCCTCCCTTCTCTCCCGCTCTCCCTCCCTTCTCTCCCTCCCTTCTCTCTCTCTCCCTTCTCTCTCCCTTCTCTCTCTCTCCCTCCTCTCTGTCTCCCTCCCTTCTCTCTCCCTCCCTTCTCTCTCTCTCCCTCCCTTCTCTCTCTCTCTCCCCCCTTCTCTCTCTCTCCCTCCCTTCTCTCCCTCCCTTCTCTCTCTCTCTCTCTCTCTTTCTCTCTCTCCATCCCTTCTCTCTCCCTCCCTTCTCTCTCTCTCTCTCTCTCCCTCCCTTCTCTCTCTCTCTCTCTCTCTCTCTCTCTCTCCCTCCCTTCTCTCTCTCTCCCTTCTCTCTCTCTCCCTCCCTTCTCTCTCCCTCCCTCCCTTCTCTCTCTCTCTCTCTCTCTCTCTCTCTCTCCCTCCCTTCTCTCTCTCTCTCTCTCTCTCTCTCTCTCTCTCCCTCCCTTCTCTCTCTCTCTCCCTCCCTTCTCTCTCTCTCCCTCCCTTCTCTCTCTCCCTCCCTTCTCTCTCTCCCTCTCTCCCTTCCTTCCTTCTTTGCTTCCCTCCCTCCCTTATCTTCCTCCCTTCCTTATCTCCCTTTACATTTACTTTGGAATTGTTATAAATAAAATAAAAAATTAATTATTTTACACCTTGACCAAAAAAATATGAATGCGAAAATAGGCTTAAAACCTTTGTGTGCTGGGGGGGGGGGGGCAGCAGAATCTTGAGTGCCTAGGGCAGCTCAAAACCTAAATACGCCACTGAGCATACATTTTTAAACAACATTCCAATTAACTTATTTTATCTCATTTGATTCATTCTCTTGGTATCCTTTGTTGAAAATCATATCTAGATAGGCTTAGAAGCTGGGAGCTAGCTGCTAATTGGTGGCTGCACATATATGCATCTTGTGATTGGCTTACTGATGTATTCCACTAGTTTCCAGTAGTGCATTGCTGCTCCTTCAATAAAGGATTCCAAGATAATAAAGCAAAATTATAAGAAGTAAATTAGAAATTTTTTTACAACTGTATGCTTTATCTAAATCATAAAAGAAAAAAAAATGTGGGTTTCATGTCCCTTTAAATGTTAGTATAATAAAATAAACTCAGTAAGAGATAGACAATTCATGTCATTTGTATCAGACTAATTAAAATACAGCTTACAAAGTACATAGCTGTCATAAGCTAGGAAAAGACATTTTAAAATACATAAAAAAGCGGGAGTGTAATATTCAAGTCTGTAGCTGAAAGGTCCTACCAGGGCGTTTCCTTAAAGTAATAAGTCATTCTTCATAAAGGCTGAACGAACAGTGAAGTTGCACAGAAAGACAGAAAGACAACTACAGACAAAGACATGGACACCGCAGGAAAAGTATTATATTTTTGTATACATGATTAGAATGAGGATGATTATCTTGTTATCTGTATCTTTGTTAGTACAGACAACGAAACTAGTGCAACTGTATTTTGAGTTTTGTTGACATTTTGTTGTGAAAGGGATTATTAGTGCTGTGTATTTGCAGCTCTATTTTTTGAAGTTAAACATATTTTTTGCTTATGCATATTCTGTAAATGGCTAATAATTTAACCTTTTAACGCTGTTATGCCGTTCTATTCCGTCATAATTACACTGGGCTTTAGCGCCGTTATGACGGAATAGAACGTCATAGCCAACGGCTGTCCTGAAGCCTACTGCGCTTCCTGGATTTGATCGCGGTCTGGAGGGCGTTCCTAGCGTTATAGGAACGCCCCCCCAGACCCGATCTAATAAATGAAATCTCGCGATCGTGTGCATGATCACGTGATTTCAATTTGTCTACATCGGAACAGTTGTTCCGATGTAGACACTTTAACCCCGGCAGGAAAGGGTTAAAGAGAGTTAAATGAAGTAAAGTTGTGTGGGTGGTTAGTATAAATATAGGTGTAATGTATTAAACAGCTGTAGGATACAATTAGGTTAATAAATTAATTATAAGTGTTAATTTATGCATTAAAGTATCTGCAGGCATTATTTAACGTTAGTATGATTTTTATTTTATTTCCAAAACAACAACAAACATCTCTTTTGAGAAGTCCTGCACATATTGCAAGTATAAACAATTCTACACTATATTTTGTTTTTTCATCTGTCATAGTAAGGGCGCCATCCGATATACGGCGTAGTTTGCGGCGCAAGCGAAGGAACCCACGTCGCCCGCAGTTTCAGCTCGCAACTCGAGCTATCCAATATACGGCGCCGTCAGATACTAACGTGCCGTAAGTCGGAATAAACCAGCGATGTCCAGAAATCTGCGCCTACAAAACCTGACTAAAGTATGAAATCACCCGCACTGTCTAACACGCCTCCTAAACATAGCCCGACACGTCTAACCCTCTATCCGCTATCCCCCCTCACTATCCTAACAATAAAAAATGTATTAACCCCTAAACCGCCGCTCCCAAACCCCGCCGCAACCTAATAAAGTTATTAACCCCTAAACCGCCGCTCCCGAACCCCCGCCAGCTATATTAAATCTATAACCCCCTAAAGTGAGCCCTTAACACCGCCGCCATCTACCTTACCTACCCCTTAAAGTGAGCCCCTACCTCGCCGCCATCTATTTTAAAATTATTAACCCCTAATCTAATCCCCCTACCCCGCCGCCATCTATATTAAATTATTTAACCCCTAAAATACTAAACTATCCCTACCACTAAACCTAAGTCTAACCCTACAAATAGCCCTGAAAAGGGCTTTTTGCGTGGAATTACCCCAAAGTAAACTGCTCTTTTGCTAGCCCTTAAAAGGGCTTTTTGCGGGGCATGCCCCAAAGAAAACTGCTCTTTTACCAGCCCTTAAAAGGGCTTTTGGCGGGGCTTTGTAATCAGCTCTTTTGCCTCTAATCTAAACCCCCCTACACAGCTGCCACCTATAATAAATGTATTAACCCCTAATCTAATCCCCCTACACCGCCGCCAGCTACATTAAACACATTAACCCCTAATCTAATCCCCCTACACCGCCGCCAGCTATATTAACTATATTAACCCTAATTATATTAGGGTTAATATAGTTAATATAATTATTATATTATATATATTAACTATATTAACCCTAATTATATTAGGGTTAATATAGTTAATATCGTTATTATATTATATATATATTAAGTATAATAACCCTATCTAACTCTAACATCCCTAACTAAACTCTTATTAAAATAAATCTAATATTAATATTATTAATTAAAATATTCCTATTTAAATCTAAATACTTACCTATAAAATAAACCCTAAGATAGCTACAATATAATTAATAATTACATTGTAGCTATGTTAGGGTTTATATTTATTTTACAGGTAAATTGTTAATTATTTTAACTAGGTATAATAGCTATTAAATAGTTATTAACTATTTAATAGCTACCTAGTTAAAATAATTACCCAATTACCTGTAAAATAAATCCTAACCTAAGTTACAAATACACCTACACTATCAATAAATTAAATAAACTACAAATATCTATCAAAAAATACAATTAAATAAACTAAACTAAATTACAAAAAAAAAAAAACACTAAATTACAAAAAATAAAAAAAAAGATTACAAGATTTTTAAGCTAATTACACCTATTCTAAGCCCCCTAATAAAATAATAAAGCCCCCCAAAATAAAAAAAATACCCTACCCTATTCTAAATTAAAAAAAGTTCAAAGCTCTTTTACCTTACCAGCCCTTAAAAGGGCCTTTTGTGGGGGCATGCCCCAAAGAAAACTGCTCTTTTGCCTGAAAAATAAACACAATACCACCCCCCAACATTACAACCCACCACCCACATACCCCTAATCTAACCCAAACCCCCCTTAAATAAACCTAACACTACCCCCCTGAAGATCTCCCTACCTTGTCTTCACCACACCGGGCCGAACTCCTCATCCGATCCAGGCGATGTCTTTATCCAAGCGGCAGCAAAGTCTTCTTCCATGCGGCAGCATCTTCCATCAAGCGGCATCTTCAATCTTCATTCATCGCTCCTCCGACGCGGAGCATCCATCCCGGCCGACGACTGAACGACGAATGAGGTACCTTTAAATGACGTCATCCAAGATGGCGTCCGCCGAATTCCGATTGGCTGATAGGATTCTATCAGCCAATCAGAATTAAGGTAGAAAAATCTGATTGGCTGATTGAATCAGCCAATCAAATTCAAGTTCAATCCGATTGGCTGAACCAATCAGCCAATCAGATTGAACTTGAATCTGATTGGCTGATTTAATCAGCCAATCAGATTTTTCTACCTTAATTCCGATTGGCTGATAGAATCCTATCAGCCAATCAGAATTCGGCGGACGCCATCTTGGATGACGTCATTTAATGGTACCTCATTCGTCGTTCAGTCGTCGGCCGGGATGGATGCTCCGCGTCGGAGGAGCGATGAATGAAGATTGAAGATGCCGCTTGATGGAAGATGCTGCAGGATGGAAGAAGACTTTGCTGCCGCTTGGATAAAGACATCGCCGGGATGAAGACTTCGTCTTTGCCGCTTGGATAAAGACATCGCCCGGATCGGATGAGGAGTTCGGCCCGGTGTGGTGAAGACAAGGTAGGGAGATCTTCAGGGGGGTAGTGTTAGGTTTATTTAAGGGGGGTTTGGGTTAGATTAGGGGTATGTGGGTGGTGGGTTGTAATGTTGGGGGGTGGTATTGTTTTTTTTTCAGGCAAAAGAGCAGTTTTCTTTGGGGCATGCCCCCACAAAAGGCCCTTTTAAGGGCTGGTAAAGTAAAAGAGCTTTGAACTTTTTTTAATTTAGAATAGGGTAGGGAATTTTTTTTATTTTGGGGGGCTTTATTATTTTATTAGGGGGCTTAGAATAGGTGTAATTAGCTTAAAAATCTTGTAATCTTTTTTTTATTTTTTGTAATTTAGTGTTTGTTTTTTTTTGTAATTTAGTTTAGTTTATTTAATTGTATTTTTAGATAGATATTTGTAGTTTATTTAATTTATTGATAGTGTAGGTGTATTTGTAACTTAGGTTAGGATTTATTTTACAGGTAATTGGGTAATTATTTTAACTAGGTAGCTATTAAATAGTTAATAACTATTTAATAGCTATTATACCTAGTTAAAATAATTAACAATTTACCTGTAAAATAAATATAAACCCTAACATAGCTACAATGTAATTATTAATTATATTGTAGCTATCTTAGGGTTTATTTTATAGGTAAGTATTTACATTTAAATAGGAATATTTTAGTTTATAATATGAATTAGATTTATTTAATAAGAATTTAGTTAGGGGTGTTAGGGTTAGATAGAGTTAATATAGTTAATATAAATACTATAGTAACTATATTAACTATATTAACCCTAATATAAATAGGGTTAATATAGTTAATATATATAATGTAATAACTATATTAACTATAATATACTTAGGGTTAATATAGATAATATAGCTGGCGGCGGGGTAGGTAGATTAAATTAGGGGTTAATAATTTTAATATAGATGGCGGCGGTGTAAGGGGCTTACATTAGGGGTTAATACCATTAATATAGGTGGCGGCGGTATAGGGAGGGCAGGTTATAGGGCAAAAGAGCTGTTTACTTTGGGGCAAAGCCCCGCAAAAGGCCCTTTTAAGGGCTGGTAATAGAGCTTATTACTTTATGGATATTAGATTAGGGGTTAATAATATTAATATAGCTGGCGGCGGTGTAAGGGGTCAGATTAGGGGATAGATCAGTTAGATGGCGGCGGTTTTAGGGGCTCACAGTAGGGGGTTAGTTTATGTAGATGGCGGCGGTTTAGGGGTTAAATACTTTATTAGGGATTGCGGCGGGGGA
This sequence comes from Bombina bombina, assembly GCF_027579735.1. NCBI lineage: Eukaryota > Metazoa > Chordata > Amphibia > Anura > Bombinatoridae > Bombina > Bombina bombina. The sequence goes on along the minus strand of NC_069500.1, from coordinate 967,471,001 downwards.
TCGCGGTTGACAGGTAGATAGACATTGCGCATGCGTTAGGTGTTAGGTTTTATTTAGCAGATCGCGGTTGACAGGGAGATAGACATTGCGCATGCGTTAGGTGTTAGGTTTATTTAGCAGCTAGTTTAGGGAGTTACGGGGCTCCAATAGTCAGCGTAAGGCTTCTTACGGCTGCTTTTTGTGGCGAGGTGAAAATGGAGTAAGATTTCTCCATTTTCGCCACGTAAGTCCTTATGCTGTATATTGGATACCAAACTGCGCTGGTTTGGTATACCTGCCTATGGCCCAAAAAACTACGGGCGACGGCAGAAATATACGCGCGTAACTTGTAGGTTACGCCGTATATGTGATACCAAACCAGCGCAAATATTGGCGTCACCAGCTTTTGCGGGCGACGATTTTTATCGGATCGAGCCCTAAATGAGCAATGCATATATCAGCTATTCTGTTAATAAATGTATTACTGACAGCTGCAATTCATTTAATAATATAATATGTTGTTTCTATTCATTTAGTAGGGAAAGTTTTTTTTAAGGCAAATAAAATGTGCAATGTTATTTTGATAGTTTTCATTGCTTGGGAACCAAAGAAACCCCTTAGCATTGAAGAAATTGTGGTTGCGCCACCGAAAAAACATGAAATAAGGATAAAGGTATATAATGTTATAATGTTTAGCACTGAGCAATGCCTGGCAAAACTAAGCACCAGTTGTTGGCTACCTGTCTACTATACCATGTGTGTATAGAAATGTCACCAGTCCCTATAGCTTGTTCTTAGAACTTCTCACTACTGCCTTTTTCCAAACACATATTTGCTTAAAGGGACATAACACTCAAAATGTAAATCCCCAGTAGGCTTGCCACCTCTGCCATATTTTCCTGGACAGATATGAGTTAAACATGCTGCAGGGTGTGCAGGGAGGTACATGCATTATGCCTATGGACAGTACATAAATAGTGCTGCTGGATAACACTATGCATATTCCTCCCTGCACACCCTGTAACATGTGTAACTCATAACTGTCCAGGAAAACATGGCCAAGGTGGCAACTCTTCATAGAGGGCCAGATAACAAGTGGAGCACAAAAATATTAGTGCTAGTTAGTGCTGTAAGGAGCTCTTATCATTGGCTTACTGATGGGTTCAGCTAGCTCCCATTCAAAAAAGGATATCAAGAGAATGAAGCAAAATGTATAATAGATTAAATTGGTTGTTTAAACTGTACTGTATATACTCTATCTGAATCATGAAGAAATAAATTTGGGTTTCATGTCTCTTTAACTGCTGGTTATCAAATTTTATGCAGCATTGGCATCTGCTGGCAGCAAGAAAAATAGCAAAACCAAGAAAAGAAACTGAAAATTTCCGGATATATTTTATTAAAGGGACATGAAATAAAACATTATTTGATGATGCAGATAGAGCACACAATTTTAAGTAACTTTCTAATTGACTGTTATCTAATTTTACATAGGCTCACCAATGTGTTCAGGTAGCTCCAACTAGTGCATTGTTGATCCTTTAATAAAGAATGCAAAGAGAGTGAAGCAAAATGAATAATAGAGGTACATTGGACAGTTCTTTATAATTGTATGCTCTATCTGAGTCATAAAACAAAACTTTCATGTTGCATGTCCCTTTAACAAACAGTAAATATTATTCCACTCCACTCAGAGGTTTTAATAAGAGAATATGTAAAATATTGCAGAGGAAAATAAATGCTTATGGAAGAAAATGGGTGATGTGAAACTGAATTTACAATTAATCTAGCAGGAGATCAAGTCTGCAGATCCAGTCTCTCTCAATTTTAGTGATTGCTGTAAATGGTGTGGCAATTGTCAAGGCTCATTTGTAAATTAGTAATACTTAATGTTAAAGGGGCAGTAAAGTCACAATTAGACATTCATGTTTAGACAGAGCATACACATTTAAACAACTTTCCAATTTACTTCTATTATTTAATTTGCTTCCTTCTCTTGTTATCCTTTGCTGAAAGTTTATCTAGGAAAGCTTAAGAGCAGCAAAGAACCTAGGTTAGTGGCTGCATTTATATACTGATTGTCATTGGCTCACCCATGTGTTCAGTTAGAAACCAGTAGTGCATTGCTGTTCCTTCAACAAATTATACCAAGAGAATGAAGCAAATTTGATAATAGAAGTAAACTGGAAAGTCTTTGGGTTTCATGTCCCTTTAAGCTAATTTCCTTAATTCTTTTAACAAGGGATTCAGGGAAATCGATACTTTTGTAATAATATTTATCATAACTGATTTAAGAATATTTTTAAAAGGGTGCTTGCATTTGTGTGTGAATGCATGTGTGGGTGTGTATTGTGCCTTGTTTTCCTGTAATCTGCCTCTGAAAAATGTAATTTTTCTACTGTCCTCCAAAGAGGCTGTTGTGTATCTCAAATCTGTCCTTCATACCTCACATCCAATTGCTCTCTTCATCCTGCCGCAACCACCCACGCAATATCTCCAAAATTCGTCAGTTTCTGAGCGCTGAAACTACTTAACAACTAATCCACTCCCTGGTTTCCTGACTTGACTACTGTAATAACCTACTAACTGGCCTCCCTCTCTCCCGCTTCTCCCCCCCTTTCAATCCACCCTAAATGCCTCTGCTAGGCTAACCCACATATCCCGACTCTCTGTATCTGCTGCACCTCTCTGCGAGCCCCTTCACTGGCTCCCCATTCACAGCAGAATAAAATTCAAAATTATCACCCAGACCTACAAAGCCCTCACTTATGCTGCCCCCCCCCATCTGTCTTCACTTATCAACAAATATACTCCAGCCCACTCCCTAACATCCATCAATGGCCTGCTCCTTGCCTCCTCTACTATTATCTCCTCCCATGCTAGACTACAGGACTTCTCTTGTGCAGCACCGAAGCTCTGAAACGCATTTCCTCAAGATGTCAGACTTTCCCCTAACCTGTCCTCCTCTAAACGCTCCCTAAAGACCTTTTTGTTCAGGGAAGCTTATCACCCAACTCAATAACAAATGGATTCCACTTACTTAATAGTTGTCCTCATCTAACTCCTCACTAACATCATTCTCACCTTTGCAGTCCCCACCTCCTGTTTCCCATCCTCCTACCCACCTAAACTGTAAGTTCCCACAGGAATAGGACCCTCACACCCCCTGTATTTGTTTGTTATATTTTGTCTTATATTGTAATGTATCACCGTTGTACTTTTATCTCTGTACTCATGGACAGCACTGTGGAATCTGTTGGCGCTTTATAAATAAAAAATAATAATAATAAAATTGCATGGGATCCAAAACGTTGTGTCTCCTACTTGTTGCACAGTGATTGCGTGATACATACAGATGTTTATTTATATCTGTACGTAATTGGACATAGCAAAGCATATTTAATAACAAACTTTGGGCAACTATGCACTCTATGTAGTGGCATACACATGATACTCAATAATGGTGTGTTAAGTTTTAGGGATATTTTTTGCATTTCTTCAATAGTACATATTTAAATAAGGGCACAAGTTTATTTTAAAATTGCTTATTTTACATAAAACTAAACCTCATAAGGGAAAGAAAATGATTTGGAGATCTCAGGAAAACAGATAATTTGTTAGTAATATCAAGACTTGGGGCCTATCTATTATGGTGCGAGCGGACATGATCCAATATAGCGGATCATGTCCACTGCACATAGATAAATGCCGACAGTTCTTCTGAACTGCTGGTGCAATGCCGCCCCCTGCAGATTTGCGGCCAATCGGCTGCTAGCAGGGGGTGTCAATCAACCTGATCGATTTACGTCCACTGGATCAGAGCAGGCGGACAGGTTATGGAGCAACTTCTGTTTCCTGGTGAGCCTGAAGGCTCGCCGGAAACACGAAGCATCAAGCTCCATACGGAGCTTAATAAATATGCCCCTTGCTGTTAAATCATATTTTTATTGTTTTATTTATAATTAGTTATTAAATATTTTTATTTTTTTCATTACTATGTAGATGTTGGCTACTGGTGTATGTCGTTCAGACAGCAGTGCATTAAATCAAGTCCTTGGTGGAATAAAGTTTCCAGTGATTTTGGGTCATGAAGGTATTGGAATTGTTGAAAGTATTGGACCTGGAGTTACTTGTGTTAAACCTGGTGAGTCGAGTAATAGTGAATCTCTTCTCTGTTTTCTACTCAAGGAATAATATGAAGGTATTTAGCATCAAAGGCACATCATGCAATACAGTTCATGGCTATTTCCATGGAGTGTGTTATTTAAATATGGGAAATTTCTTAAAGGAGCATGAAACAATTTTTTTTTTCATGAATCAGATACAGCATACTTTCTTAAAGAACATGATCCGATCCCAGCCTTGAAATTACATTAATCACATCGACGATCATGTGATTTTGTTTTTCAAGCAAGTGTTTACTTTGGAACTTTGTTCTTGGCCCTGGGCATGAAGGGGTTAAACATTGCATATATATATATATATATATATATACATAAATACGTATGTACGCACATATAAGTGTATAAACATACAATCACAAACACACACACACATATATATATATATATATATATATATATATATATATACAGGTGGCCCTCGTTTTACAACGGTTCAATTTACACCGTTTCAGAATAACAACCTTTTTTTCCAGTCATGTGACTGCTATTGAAAAGCATTGAGAAGCAGTGCATTTATTAAAATAGCCAGTAGGTGGAGATGTCCGCTTGTGTTGCAGCAAAGCCAAGCAAGCTGAAATTAATCAGTTTAACCAGACCTGAGCTATCGAGCACATTTCAAAGGAACAAGATCTTCCTGTCTATAAATCAGTCCAGATTGGAGTGCATAGAAAGAACTGTTTGCAGAAAAATGCAAGTGAAATCTGTGTTGTGTGATTATTTTATTAGGTTTATAATGCTGTTTAGCAAATGTTTTTGTTCGTTTAACTTAGTTTAATTATGTATTCATTTAAAGTCTTCATTTCAAAGTTTTAAAAATAATGTATTAGGTGTTACTTATGACAATTTTGAGAGGGGCCTGGAACCTATCTCCCTCACTTCCCATTAACTTACATTATGAACTTGGTTTCAATTTACAACAGTTTCGATTTACAACCATTCCTTCTGGAACCTAACCCCGGCGTAAACTGAGGGCTACCCGTATATCACTGTTAAAAATAAATTCCAATAGTAAGCCTTTATTTTGTATTTAACATGTAAAATACTTTAAGATATTAGACCTGTTTTTTGTTGTGTATATTTGGTCTAGCGTTAACACTAATTCTGGTCTCCAAAAGCCCTAAATTCTTAGTGCAGGGTCACTATAAGCATCCTGTACTAATGGTTGCGCTCCACTTGTAATCTAGGCCTATGTATTTAATACAATACTATTAGTGTGCTCTGTAATCAGACATTTTGTTATCTTTCACTAAACACTAGGGCCTAGATTTGGAGTTTGGCGTTAGCCGTGAAAACCAGCGTTAGAGGCTCCTAACGCTGGTTTTAGGCTAACTCCGGTATTTTGAGTCACTCAAAAAAGGGTCTAACGCTCACTTTTCAGCCGCGACTTTTCCATACCGCAGATCCCCTTACGTCAATTGCGTATCCTATCTTTTCAATGGGATCTTCCTAACTCCGGTATTTAGAGTCGTGTCTGAAGTGAGCGTTAGTTATCCAACGACAAAACTCCAGCCGCAGAAAAAAGTCAGTAGTTAAGAGCTTTCTGGGCTAACGCCGGTTCATAAAGCTCTTAACTACTGTACTCTAAAGTACACTAACACCCATAAACTACCTATGTACCCCTAAACTGAGGTCCCCCCACATCGCCGCCATTTGATTTATTTTTTTTAACCCCTAATCTGCCGACCGCAAAGCGCCGCCAGCTAAGTTATCCCTATGTACCCCTAATCTGCTGCCCCTAACACCGCCGACCCCTATATTATATTTATTAACCCCTAATCTGCCGCCCTCAACGTCGCCTCCACCTGCCTACACTTATTAACCCCTAATCTGCCGACCGCCACCTACGTTATACTTATGTACCCCTAATCTGCTGCCCCTAACACCGCTAACCCCTATATTATATTTATTAACCCCTAACCTGCCCCCCACAACGTCGCCGCCAACTACCTACACTTATTAACCCCTAATCTGCCGACCGCAAAGCGCCGCCACCTACATTATAGCTATGTACCCCTAAGCTGCTGCCCCTAACACCGCCGACCCCTATATTATATTTATTAACCCCTAATCTGCCCCCCTCAACGTCGCCTCCACCTGCCTACACTTATGAACCCCTAATCTGCCGAGCGGACCGCACCGCTACTATAATAAAGTTATTAACCCCTAATCCGCCTCACTAACCCTATAATAAATAGTATTAACCCCTAATCTGCCCTCCCTAACATCGCCAACACCTAACTTCAATTATTAACCCCTAATCTGCCGACCGGAGCTCACCGCTATTCTAATAAATGTATTAACCCCTAAAACTAAGTCTAACCCTAACACTAACACCCCCCTAAGTTAAATATAAATTTAATCTAACGAAATTAATTAACTCTTATTAAATAAATTATTCCTATTTAAAGCTAAATACTTACCTGTAAAATAAATCCTAATATAGCTACAATATAAATTATAATTACATTGTAGCTATTTTAGGATTAATATTTATTTTACAGGCAACTTTGTAATTATTTTAACCAGGTACAATAGCTATTAAATAGTTAAGAAATATTTAATAGTTACCTAGTTAAAATAATAACAAAATTACCTGTAAAATAAATCCTAACCTAAGTTACAATTAAACCTAACACTATACTATCATTAAATTAATTAAATAAAATACCTACAATTACCTACAATTAAACCTAACACTACACTATCAATACATTAATTAAATACAATATCTACAAATAACTACAATGAAATAAACTAACTAAAGTACAAAAAATAAAAAAGAACTAAGTTACAAAAAATAAAAAAATATTTACAAACATAAGAAAAATATTACAACAATTTTAAACTAATTACACCTACTCTAAGCCCCCTAATAAAATAACAAAGCCCCCCAAAATAAAAAATGCCCTACCCTATTCTAAATTACTAAAGTTCAAAGCTCTTTTACCTTACCAGCCCTGAACAGGGCCCTTTGCGGGGCATGCCCCAAGAAGTTCAGTTCTTTTGCCTGTAAAAAAAACATACAATACCCCCCCCAACATTACATCCCACCACCCACATACCCCTAATCTAACCCAAACCCCCCTTAAATAAACCTAACACTAAGCCCCTGAAGATCTTCCTACCTTATCTTCACCATACCAGGTTCACCGATACGTCCTGAAGAGCTCCTCCGATGTCCTGATCCAAGCCCAAGCGGGGGGCTGAAGGTGTCCATGATCCGGTAGAAGTCTTCATCCAAGCGGGGCAGAAGAGGTCTTCCATCCGATTGAAGTCTTCATCCAAGCGGGGCAGAAGAGGTCTTCCATCCGATTGAAGTCTTCATCCAGGCGGCATCTTCTATCGACATCCATCTGGAGCGGAGCGGCAGCATCCTGAAGACCTCCGACGCGGAACATCCATCCTGGCCGACGACTGAATGACGAATGACGGTTCCTTTAAATGACATCATCCAAGATGGCGTCCCTCGAATTCCGATTGGCTGATAGGATTCTATCAGCCAATCGGAATTAAGGTAGGAATATTCTGATTGGCTGATGGAATCAGCCAATCAGAATCAAGTTCAATCCGATTGGCTGATCCAATCAGCCAATCAGATTGAGCTCGCATTCTATTGGCTGTTCCGATCAGCCAATAGAATGCGAGCTCAATCTGATTGGCTGATTGGATCAGCCAATTGGATTTAACTTGATTCTGATTGGCTAATTCCATCAGCCAATCAGAATATTCCTACCTTAATTCCGATTGGCTGATAGAATCCTATCAGCCAATCGGAATTTGAGGGACGCCATCTTGGATGACGTCATTTAAAGGAACCGTCATTCGTCGTTCAGTCGTCGGCCAGGATGGATGTTCCGCGTCGGATGTCTTCAGGATGCTGCCGATAGAAGATGCCGCCTGGATGAAGACTTCAATCGGATGGAAGACCTCTTCTGCCCCGCTTGGATGAAGACTTCAATCGGATGGGAGACCTCTTCTGCCCCGCTTGGATGAAGACTTCTACCGGATCATGGACATCTTCAGCTTTTTTGTAACTTAGTTCTTTTTTTATTTTTTGTACTTTAGTTAGTTTATTTCATTGTAGTTATTTGTAGATATTGTATTTAATTAATTTATTGATAGTGTAGTGTTAGGTTTAATTGTAGGTAATTGTACGTATTTTATTTAATTAATTTAATGATAGTATAGTGTTAGGTTTAATTGTAACTTAGGTTAGGATTTATTTTACAGATAATGTTGTAATTATTTTAACTAGGTAACTATTAAATAGTTCTTAACTATTTAATAGCTATTGTACCTGGTTAAAATAATTACAAATTTGCCTGTAAAATAAATATTAATCCTAAAATAGCTACAATGTAATTATAATTTATATTGTAGCTATATTAGGGTTTATTTTACAGGTAAGTATTTAGCTTTAAATAGGAATAATTTATTTAATAAGAGTTAATTAATTTCGTTAGATTAAAATTATATTTAATTTAGGGGGGTGTTAGTGTTAGGGTTAGACTTAGCTTTAGGGGTTAATACATTTATTAGAATAGCGGTGAGCTCCGGTTGGCAGATTAGGGGTTAATAATTGAAGTTAGGTGTCGGCGATGTTAGGGAGGGCAGATTAGGGGTTAATACTATTTATTATAGGGTTAGTGAGGCGGATTAGGGGTTAATAACTTTATTATAATAGCGGTGCGGTCCGCTCGGCAGATTAGGGGTTAATAAGTGTAGGCAGGTGGAGGCGACGTTGTGGGGAGCAGATTAGGGGTTAATAAATATAATATAGGGGTCAGCGGTGTTAGGGGCAGCAGATTAGGGGTATATAGGGATAATTTAAGTAGCGGCGGTTTACGGAGCGGCAGATTAGGGGTTACAAATAATATGCAGGGGTCAGCGATAGCGGGGGCGGCAGATTAGGGGTTAATAAGTGTAAGGTTAGGGGTGTTTAGACTCGGGGTACATGTTAGAGTGTTAGGTGCAGACGTAGGAAGTGTTTACGCATAGCAAACAATGGGGCTGCGTTAGGAGCTGAACGCGGCTTTTTTGCAGATGTTAGGTTTTTTTTCAGCTCAAACAGCCCCATTGTTTCCTATGGGGAAATCGTGCACAAGCACGTTTTTGAGGCTGGCCGCTTGCGTAAGCAACTCTGGTATCGAGAGTTGAAGCTGCGTTAAATATGCTCTACGCTCCTTTTTTGGAGCCTAACGCAGCCTTTATGTGGACTCTCAATACCAGAGTTATTTTTATGGTGCGGCCAGAAAAAAGCCGGCGTTAGCTACGCGGGTCCTTACCGACAAAACTCTAAATCTAGCCGTAGGGTAGCCACAGTCATAATCTTATTATAAAGTACATTTATGTGCAGTTGTTATCAGTTAAAACCAATTAGGGATAGGTATATGTAGCAGAGTTAGCCTTGAGAAGTCAGCAGGTGCATTTCAAGTTCTGAATTAGAAATTGTTGTATTTTCAGAGCTAAGTTACATGAAAAGTAGGAAAAATAAATAATGAAAATACAAGTAGCTTCATTATGAATAACATTTTATATACAAATATCAAAGTGTGTACTGTCCCTTAATGTATAAGTTATAAAAAAGCTACTTAAGCATAACCAGCAGAAGAAGCTACACTCCCAGTAGGTGGAAGGAGAAATAAGTAATAACAATGATTATGTCCTTGTTTAACCCCTGAACTGTTTTCTGATGGTTAAGGGTCACCTCTTTGTACTGGTAGCTGCCATCTTGGAGCACAGCTAGTCTAACATACAGTGACAGAAGTACTGTGCATTTACATATTAATGAGGTGGTCACCCTTTTGACAATTGTATAATGTGCTTTAGGTTAGTTTGTATGATACAGAGCAAGAGCTTTACATTTTTTGCAGTTGCTGCATTGCTATATATTATTGTAAAAAGGGGTTTTTTATATATACATTTTGTGTAACTGTATAACTGTGTACAAAATGCAAAAATGTAAAGCTCACATTATGTTTCATGCACACTAACTCCAAGTAAATGATACAGCTGTAAAAAAGCGGGCAATATTACTGATCTGTGAGTGTGCACTGCTTCTGTCACAGGCTATGAGAATACCTGAGCTCCAAGATGGCGGTGCCCAGTATGAAGAGGCGGAGCTTCAGCATCTGGCACCTTTATGCTATTAAAACAGGAAAACTTATTTGAAGAGAACTGCAGGAACAGGATGAAATGCAATAACATAGTTAGTAGGTAGTATTCTTGTTTAGTTCTGCAGTTGTCCCTTTAAAGGGACATTAAACACTAAATACATGCTAGATAGAATGATGCATTCAAAGAAAAGATTAGTCCATGACTAACATGTAGATGTATTTTTTAAAGTTTCATTAGTTGTTTAAAAAGTGACAAAATAAGTGTAAAGTTTTAGTGTCTATAAAACACTGGGAGTTGCCATGTTGTAACTTGTGTTACCTTCTCTGCTGTGGCCAATTAGGGTCCGTTATAAATAGGTCACTAGACTGTGCAGCCAATGGTTGTGCTGGATTTAACAGTGTTCTGCACTTCCATTTCTAACAGGAACTGAAAAGCTCACAATTTCAGAATGGAATTACGGGCAAAGAGGACAAAATAAATAATGAAAGTATATTGCAGAGTTGTTTTATTTTATAAAGTTTATAATTTTATATTACCATCTCAAAGTGTTTAATGTCCCTTTAAGGCTTCTATAATATTGACATGTGGCTCTCATGTGTTAGGAAGTTGGCTATCACTGTTTTACATATGCTAGAAAACATTAATTTATGCACTTTAAGTTTGTGCTTGCACAAATTACACAAGCTTACATATACAGACCGATCTAGATGATTCACATGCATTGGATCCTTTCAGAATGTACACAAAGGGCTAGTTTACAAGTGGAGCAGTATTTTTTAATTTTGCGTTAGCGAAAACACGTATAGGGTTAAGCTTTTTCTACTATCCTGGTTTTACAAGTTCCAAAAAAACGTATTTTGGGTTAGCAATAACCCGAATACCGCAAATAAACTAACAAGTTTTCGCGTGCTCGTGCATGTATTCCCCCATAGAGATCAATGAAGAAAAATAAATTGTTGGAAAAAACACACGCCCATCCCACAAACAACATAGCATATTCGCATTAGCAAATGTAAAATATTTACAGTAAATGCATAGTTAAAATCTTTATTAAATATGAATATTGCATAAATGTTTTATCATGTTTTTTATCTGCTTAATGGCAAAGGGATATAATGCATGTATATAATAGTTTATATATGTGTACATATATTTTAATGTTATTATGTGTATATATGACTGTAAATAAATATATACACATATAAATACATTAATATATACATGTACACATATAGATAGATAGATAGATAGATAGATAGATAGATAGATAGATAGATAGATAGATATACATCTTTAGACATGTATATGTATGTGTCTCAATGTTAAAGCTACTTGTCTGCCTTTTATTCCTAACACCTGTAATCTCCAATCTCTGAGCGCTTAAAACTTTTTTGCGCAATATTTTTAAAATAATTTTTATTAGACCGTGCTAATATGAGTGTAACTGTACTTTGTAATGTATTTTTGAAGTGTTTTGTGCAACTTTTTTGTTTCGTAAACCAGTTAACGACAGCTCTCTAACTTGTAATTTCAGCGGAATGAAAAATGCTTGTGGAAACACGATATCGCTAGCGCAAAACCGTTTGCGCCTTACTTGTAATCTAGACCCAAGTTGATAGTGCAAATATAACTACACTTTCTCAGATTCAGCTTGCTGCAAGAATGAGTAATGTGTGTGCATCTGTTGCAAACGAGGAAAGGGAAAAAAGCTAATTTGTGTCAAGTTGGTTTAAGACTAATAGCTGAAATGCATCTGATCTATTTTAGTACTTTAACCCTTATTATAATCTATAAGAAAAATTGTAACAAACTGGCAATAACTTTTCTAAACTTTTGCCCTTTAGGTGACAAAGTCATCCCACTTTTTGTTCCTGAATGTGGAGAATGTAGAAGCTTTCGGAGTCCAATGTGTAACCTATGTGAAAAACATGAGTAGGTGTCTTTTGTTTACACATTATATGTACTGTATATTAATATATATTATACACATTATTGTTTTTAAAGTAGTCTGCACCATGTTTGTTTTACATTAGACATTTTACCCACTTACTGATAATTGAGGATTCAAAGCAATGTGGGATAATGATGGCTCTGCTTAAAATAGAGATTACAATATAAAGAAAGTAGTTAACTGTAGAATTGAACAAATTGGATTGTAGGTATATGGAGGGTGTGGTTCTGTGTAGGGGATAGAAAATCTAGAAACTTTGGAGAGAGTTGGACTTAATAAGTCATGTATACATCTGGAAAAAGGAACTTGGCTGTCTCTCTGTTTATAGGCGGTGTTTACACATGTATACACGTAGCTTATAGATGAAGATAACTAGATTAAACATACGTATAGAACAAGAGGTGAGACAGATCTTGTATTCATAAAGGGAGCATCAAATGTTCATTCAAAGATGAAACAGATGGTTTTAGCTTGATTAGTATTGCAGTATTCTTCACTAATATACTAAAACTGCAGTATTGTCAATGCCTAGTGAGATGGCTTAGTTGGGGAGAACATTTAATTGGCTCTCATGTTAAATTTCCAGTATTTGAGGAGATAGTAAAACAACTGCCGATATCAGGGGAATAAACAGGAAAGTATAAGTGTATATGATAAGGAAATATCTGTATCATATACATTTATATATAAACTTTGCAAATATGAATATATGCAGAAAAAATAGAAGGAAAATGAGAACAGAACCTTGATTGATTCCAAGAATATGAACAGAACCTTAGTTGATTCCAACTGAAGAAAGAAAAAGGAGATGATGCAGGTCACTTAGATGATTAAGAAATGCTAGTGCCTTGAGGGCTTGTAGAAAAACTCTATAAGCTGAAGCTGAAAATAGTAGCAAAGTCAGCTGAGAAGTCAGGGATGAGGAAATTGTAAAATTTAGATGAACAAGGGACATTGTGACAAACTGATGAGAGAGAATGCAAATCATGTGATTAAAAATAAGTGTGTATAGTAGGAATAGTTAAATGCATAGTTAAAATGCATATGGGTTTCATTAACACAACATAAGTAGAATAGTTTGAACCTTACACCTACAGAACATACAAATCAAGTTATGGGATGACCCTTTTCATAACAAGTTTTATTTTCTTTCCTAACAAAACAAGTTTCCAAACAGGGATGATGGATGACAACACCACCAGGTTTACCTGCAAAGGAAAAATGATCTACCACTACGCTTGCACTAGCACATTCACTGAATACACAGTTGTGAAAGAAATGTGCGTTGCCAAAGTGGATCCTGCGGCTCCTCCTGAAGCTTGTCTTATTGGCTGTGGGTTTTCTACTGGATATGGTGCTGCTAACGCTGGTTTTAGGCTACCTCCGGTATTTGGAGTCACTCAAAAAAGGGTCTAACGCTCACTTTTCAGCCGCAACTTTTCCATACCGCAGATCCCCTTACGTCATTTGCCTATCCTATCTTTTCAATGGGATCTTCCTAACTCCGGTATTTAGAGTCGTGTCTGAAGTGAGCGTTAGAATTCTAACGACAAAACTCCAGCCGCAGATCAGCCAATAGAATGCGAGCTCAATCTGATTGGCTGATTGGATCAGCCAATCGGATTGATCTTGATTCTGATTGGCTGATTCCATCAGCCAATCAGAATATTCCTACCTTAATTCCGATTGGCTGATAGAATCCTATCAGCCAATCGGAATTCGAGGGACACCATCTTGGATGACGTCCCTTAAAGGAACCGTCATTCTTCAGTTGGACGTCGCCGGATGAAGATGGGTCCGCGTCGGAGGTCTTCAGGATGGAGCCGGTCCTCATCGGATGAAGATAGAAGATGCCGCTTGGAAGATGATGGTTGCCGGTCCGGATCTACTCTTCTTCCCGGATAGGATGAAGACTTTGGAGCCTCTTCTGGACCTCTTCAGCCACTGGATGATGGATCGCCAGCCCCCGCTTGGGTTGGATGAAGATTTTGGAGCCAGGACGGATCGGTGATACCTGGTGAAGTGAAGACAAGGTAGGATAATCTTCAGGGGCTTAGTGTTAGGTTTATTTAAGGGGGGTTTGGGTTAGATTAGGGGTATGTGGGTGGTGGGTTGTAATGTTGGGGGGGGTATTGTATGTTTTTTTTTACAGGAAAAAGAGCTGAACTTCTTGGGGCATGCCCCGCAAAGGGCCCTGTTCAGGGCTGGTAAGGTAAAAGAGCTTTGAACTTTAGTAATTTAGAATAGGGTAGGGCATTTTTTATTTTGGGGGTCTTTGTTATTTTATTAGGGGGCTTAGAGTAGGTGTAATTAGTTTAAAATTGTTGTAATATTTTTCTTATGTTTGTAAATATTTTTTTATTTTTTGTAACTTAGTTCTTTTTTATTTTTTGTACTTTAGTTAGTTTATTTCATTGTAGTTATTTGTACATATTGTATTTAATTAATTTATTGATAGTGTAGTGTTAGGTTTAATTGTAGGTAATTGTAGGTATTTTATTTAATTAATTTAATGATAGTATAGTGTTAGGTTTAATTGTAACTTAGGTTAGGATTTATTTTACAGGTAATTTTGTAATTATTTTAACTAGGTAACTATTAAATAGTTCTTAACTATTTAATAGCTATTGTACCTGGTTAAAATAATTACAAAGTTGCCTGTAAAATAAATATTAATCCTAAAATAGCTACAATGTAATTATAATTTATATTGTAGCTATATTAGGGTTTATTTTACAGGTAAGTATTTAGCTTTAAATAGGAATAATTTATTTAATAAGAGTTAATTAATTTCGTTAGATTAAAATTATATTTAATTTAGGGGGGTGTTAGTGTTAGAGTTAGACTTAGCTTTAGGGGTTAATACATTTATTAGAATAGCGGTGAGCTCCGGTCGGCAGATTAGGGGTTAATAATTGAAGTTAGGTGTCGGCGATGTTAGGGAGGGCAGATTAGGGGTTAATACTATTTATTATAGGGTTAGTGAGGCGGATTAGGGGTTAATAACTTTATTATAATAGCGGTGCGGTCCGCTCGGCAGATTAGGGGTTAATAAGTGTAGGCAGGTGGAGGCGACGTTGTGGGGAGCAGATTAGGGGTTAATAAATATAATATAGGGGTCGGCGGTGTTAGGGGCAGCAGATTAGGGGTACATAGGGATAATGTAAGTAGCGGCGGTTTACGGAGCGGCAGATTAGGGGTTAAAAATAATATGCAGGGGTCAGCGATAGCGGGGGCGGCAGAATAGGGGTTAATAAGTGTAAGGTTAGGGGTGTTTAGACTCGGGGTACATGTTAGGGTGTTAGGTGCAGACGTAGGAAGTGTTTACGCATAGCAAACAATGGGGCTGCGTTAGGAGCTGAACGCGGCTTTTTTGCAGGTGTTAGGTTTTTTTTCAGCTCAAACAGCCCCATTGTTTTCTATGGGGGAATCGTGCACGAGCACGTTTTTGAGGCTGGCCGCGTCCGTAAGCAACTCTGGTATCGAGAGTTGCAGATGCGTTAAAAATGCTCTACGCTCCTTTTTTGGAGCCTAACGCAGCGATTCTGTGGACTCTCAATACCAGAGTTATTTTAAAGGTGCGGCCAGAAAAAAGCCGGCGTTAGCTACGCGGGTCCTTACCGACAAAACTCTAAATCTAGCCGTAAGAAAATAATAAAACTGTTACTTAAACTGAAAATCACTTTACATTTTTTAAATAAGGTAATTAAAGGAATACTGCATTGCATCTAAAAGAGGGCATTTTAAAATCTATTACACCTTTTTTGTTTTTGCTAGTCCTGAGCAAGATTTCTACTGTGTGTTTAACTCATTTGCAGGGGTTAAACACACAGGGCCAGATTAAAATGGGAGCATTATTTAACGCTCCCGCTTGAGCGTTAACTGCGAAAGAAGTAAGCTTTTTGCGCACATTGGGTTGCGCTTGTATTACAAGTTGAAAGTAAACTGTTTTCACTCTTAGAATATCACATGCTTGATAACCTATTCCCTCATAGAACTCAATAGAGCAAAAAAAGTGGAAAAGCACACTACTCACGGGCAAACACTGCATGTTCTCAAGTGCATAAATATGCTTTTACGTGTTTTTAACTACTTAACAGCAAAGGGCTCCAATGCACTTTGTATGTGTGTGTGTATATGTCTGTAAATGCATATTTACAAACATATATATATATATATATATATATATATATATATATATATATATATATATATATATATACTGTATATACATATACATCTTTATACATGTCTATGTATGTATCTCAGTGTTAAAGCTCATTGTCTGCCTTTTTTTTCTTTCACCTGAGACCTCATAACTTTGAGCGCTTATAACTTTTTTCAGCGATATTTTTTTAATAATTTTTATTAGTTGGTGTTATTATAAATGTAACTGTACTTTGTAATGTCTTTTTGATGTGTTTTATAAAAAGTTTTGTTTAGTGAAACAGCTAATAAGAGCTCTGCGGACGCGCTAACCCAACAAGCGTTTACTTAAATTGCTCTCAAGTGGTCACTTTTACTTTCAACTTGTAATACGAGCTAAAAACCTCGCAAACACACATGATAAGCCTGTTTTCACTTGCACGTAACTGTTAGCGCTCCACTCGTAATCTGGCCCACAATAGGGCATGTTCTAATGGATTAGGTCATGTCATTTTTTTTTAATATAACGACCCTTTAAGCAAATATATGTATATATATATATATATATATATATATATAATCCAGGACAAATGGATGCACTCACAGGTCTTTTGTTGAAAAAGTAAATACTCTTTAATGGAACGTTTTCGGGGACTTCCTCCCCATCATCAGCTTTAATGGAACGTTTTCGGGGACTTCCTCCCCATCATCAGCATGCTGATGATGGGGAGGAAGTCCCCGAAAACGTTCCATTAAAGAGTATTTACTTTTTCAACAAAAGACCTGTGAGTGCATCCATTTGTCCTGGATTATCTATTGCATGCTTGCACCCAGGCAGATATCCTACAGGAGGGTAACACAGTACATTGGACGGTAGTATATATATATATATATATATATATATATATTATATATACACAGTATCTATATAGATTATAATGCTTTGCAACTCTAACTTGATGGTATATAATATAGAGATATATCTATGTACTCAACTAATTCATTTACATCAATGACTCAATCATTTGTTTAGTTGATATAGATTTCTTCATAGTATTAAATACTTCTTTTATATCATTATGAATAATTACTTTAATATGTATATATATATTTTGTACTTAATATATTAAACCCTCATGTTCATATGTACCTTTAGGCAACAACATTCTTATTTTTTCTTTATTTTAAATCATTTAAATATAAAAAAAATGTGAAAACATTTAACACTTCTTACCAAAAACCATACAAAATCCACCGGATGGGGTAGGATCTCTTTCTAAATTGCATTCTTAAAGGGACAGCATACCCAAAAAATGTTCTTCCCTTTAAATTGTTCCCAATGATCCATTTTACCTGCTGGAGTGTATAAAATAGTTTACAAGTAGCTTCTTTACCCTTATTTTGGCATTTGAAATTGTTGATTTAGCCTATGGTATCCCCACCTATACTGAAGGTTTATATAATGGAGTCCAGGCTATTGACAAGCCTATGCTAACACTGCCAACAGAATAAATTACACTCCTAGTAGGGTGCAGAATAGTTAAATAATAAAATCTTAATTTTTCCATTGTCCTCTTTTGAGCTTTGGTTTACAGACAGATATAATGGGGCCTATCTATCAAGCTCCAAATGGAGCTTGATGCCCCGTGTTTCTGGCGAGCCTGCAGGCTCGCCAGAAACAGCAGTTATGAAGCAGGGGTTACAAAGACCGCTGCTCCATAACCTGTCCGCCTGCTCTGAGCAGGTGGACAGACATCGCCGGAAATCAACCCGATCGAGTACGATCAGGTTGATTGACACCCCCCTGCTGGCGGCCGATTGGCCGCGAGTCTGCAGGGGGCGGCGTTGCACCAGCAGTTCTTGTGAGCTGCTGGTGCAATGCTGAATACTGAGAGCCTATTGCTCGCCGTATTCAGCGAGGTCTGGCGGACCTGATCCGCACTGTCGGATCAGGTCCGCCAGACCTTGATAAATAGAGGCCAATATATTAATTTACCTACACATTTTTACATTTTTTTGTAAAATACGATTTTTGGTGAACAACTTTGTTACAAATTTTGATGCACCTTAACAATATCATTCTTCACTGCATATTTTTGTGTAAATGGTTCAATTACTTATTTTGTAAGATTTATACATTACAAATTTTATTGTGTACTTTAGTAAAGTATATACCCCTTAGCAAGATTCCATTTTCAGGATAAAAAATGGCTTTATAGAATTCCACCAAGGAAATAGAAGGGCTGGCGAGCATTCTTATTAGAATCTCACCAGCACAGGGATCTTTTAAGAATCATGGCCTTAGGGCTAGATTACAAGTGGAGTAGTAAGCGCTTTTGTTTGAGCACTAAAGCCGCTAAAAGTAATCTTTTAACGTGGCCAGGATATTTTGCGAGTATTACAAGTTAAAAGTAAATATTTTGCACGCGTGTTTTTATGAGTGTAACTGATTTTTAAAAAAAATGTATTTATGTTGTGTTTGCTGCAATTTTTACTAACCTTTTAGGAGTAGATTTATCAAATGGTGGGTGGACATGATTTGCTGTAGCGAATCATGTCCACCCGACTTTGTTAAATGCTGACAGCATTCACTGTCAGCATTTATCATTGCACAAGCATTTGTAGTGAAATACTGTGCAATGCCGTCCCCCCCTCATTCGCTTCCAATCGGCCGCCAGCAGGGGGTGTCAATTATCCCGATCATATCTGATTGGGATGATTTCAGTCCGCCGCTTCAGAGATCTTAAAACCGCTGCTTCTTGTCTTTACTGCATTAGACTTTGTTTAAATCGTTTAAAAAAGGAAACAGTGGCCACCTCGGCTGTTTCCTTTTCTAAACTATTTAATTTGCTTGTTGTCTTTTTTTATTTGTATCTCATTTGTATCATTATCAAATTGAATGCTTATTTTGTATTTGTTTTTAAATTAACTGTTTTATCATATTACTAAAGTAACATATATGTAGACCCCTTTGTACATACATTTTTTTTGTGCAATCAGGAAGCTTTGTTTGATGTAACAAGTGTTAACTGTTTTCATGTTTTTATTTTTTATTTTCTATTTGTTTGTGATTTTTTAAAATACTAAGTTTTATTTTTACATCTTTTAAATATATTTCAAATTTTGAAATACCAGTTGTAAAGGGAATTTTGAGCCTTTCCACCTAGGATAGGCTGTGAGCCTATTAACAGCCAAATACTACAAGCTTAAAGTAGATGTAAATTTTCACGAATGAAAGCCCTGTTTTAAAAAATACTATTAAAAACAGGGGCACTTTCATTCATGAAAGTTTACATTGCAGCCGTTTTTTTTAAATATTTACCTTTTAATCCTTGCAAGCTTGGAACACCGGAACAGCTATTCCCCTGCCCCTAGGTCCTCTCTTCCTACGTCAAAATGATAAATCCGGCTTCCTCCAATCACAGCGTGGCCTCAGGCAATGTTTGCTCTGGGGGGGAAGCCTTTGATGGAGGAAGTCGGATTCATCCAAGCTTGCAAGGAATAAAAGGTAAGTATTTAAAAAAATCGGCTGCAATATAAACTTTCATGAATGAAAGTGCCCCTGTTTTTAATAGTATTTTTAAAAACAGGACTTTCATTCATGAAAATTTGCATTCACTTTAAAGCAATGTAAACTATGCACAAATTATTATTATTAGCATTATTTTTTTGTCTTTTTAACAGTTATCGGACAGTCTAAAAATGAATAACACCCCCGATGGAAACTCGACCATAGTTTGCAAATATCAATAACATTAAAAATCATTGGACTAACAATTTTTTTATTTTTTTTTACATATTTCGATTTGAATACCCATTAAGCTAAGAACAAACAGTTCTACCATGCACCATTCAAAGCAAATGTTTAATTCAATGCCAGATTTTAATAATAAGGATACCTTGGCTTTTTTTTTACTTAGTGATGATTTTCTCATTTTAACTAAGCCTCACTGTAAAAATGATGTGCATAGGCATATACTTTTAATATGCACTTTAACTAAATATATTTTTCCCTTTTTTAAGGTAACACCTGGTTCTACGTGTGCAGTTTTTGGTTTAGGTGGAGTTGGAATTTCCACCATTATTGGTTGCAAAGTCAGTGGAGCTGCCCGTATCATTGGGGTTGGTTCTCATAAAGATAAATTTCCAACAGTTATAAAACTAGGAGCCACAGAATGTGTAAGTCCTAAGGACCACAAAGAACCCATAGCTGAGGTCATACGTAAAATGACCAATGGAGGAGTGGACTATGCTTTTGAATGTACCGGGCAACTCGAAACAATGGTAAGAGTAATACAATAACAGGTAACAATATGAAGGAGAGGAATCATAAAATAAAAATATGTATTGAGCTTCAATTGAACTGATATATTTATCATGAAATATTGTAGTTGTTTTCTTCTATATTTTGTATTATTTGTTAGACATCTGCATAAACACAAAATTGTTTGTTAATTTGTGGATTTGTGGAGTCATATTGTAGCTATCTTATGGTTTATTTTATAGGTAAGAATTTAGTTTTAAATATGAATAATTTATTTAATAATAGTATTTATTTAAATTATATTTAAGTTAGGGGGGTTAGGGTTAGGGTTAGACTTAGGTTTAGGGGTTAATAACTTTATTATAGTGGCGGTGACGTTGGGGGCGGCAGATTAGGGGTTAATAATTGTAGGTAGGTTGCGGGGGCGGCAGAATAGAGGCTAATAACTATAATGAAGGTGTCGGCGATGTTGGGGGCGACAGATTAGGGGTTCATAAGTATAATGTAGGTGGCGGCAGTGTACGGAGCAGCAGATTAGGGGTTAATAATATAATGCAGGTGTCAGCGATGTCGGGGGTGGCAGATTAGGCGTTAATAAGTGTAAGATTAGGGGTGTTTAGACTCGGGGTTCATGTTAGGATGTTAGGTGTAGACATAAAAAGTATTTCCCCATAGGAATCAATGGGGCTGCGTTAGGAGCTGAATGCTGCTTTTTTGCAGGTGTTAGACTTTTTTTCAGCCGAATCTGCCCCATTGATTCCTATGGGGAAATCGTGCACGAGCACGTTTTGCCAGCTTACCGCTACCGTAAGCAGCGCTGGTATTGAGGTGAGATGTGGAGCTAAATTCTGCTCTACGCTCACTTTTTTGCGGCTAACGCCGGGTTTCTAAAAACCCGTAATACCAGCGTTACTGTAGGTGAGCGGTAAGGAAAAACTGTGCATTAGCACTGCACACCATTACCGACAAAAACTCGTAATCTAGCCGAATGTTTGCTTAGAATTTTTAGATAAATAACACAAATAAGGGGAAATCTGATTGCACTTGTCCACTGTTTATTGTTTATCAGGGGTATTAAAAGATTGCAAAAAAGAGCTGAAGCTTCAGACCATGGGTACATTTAATGGCCCCTTCCCTAATCCTCATGTAAACTAAAAGTGTATACTGATACTGATTATATCCCCATAAGTAGTGATATAATCACACCCAATAACAAAAAACAGATCATTTCACACCCATTGATTGTCAGTAACACACACCAACCAATGTTTTACACTCCCCTTGGCTGCCAGTAACATACAAATATTAGCCGTTTTTACTGCCAGTAACACAAAAAGCAGTGATTTATTCTCCTTTGCAGACAGTAACATAAAAGTACATTGTACCATTGGTTTCCAGTGACATACAACAGTAGTTGCAGCTGTAGCATGAGCAGTAATTTTACCTCTTTGACAGCCAGACACAACCAGAGTGGCGATTTTCTCCCAACCTTTTAGCTGTAACACACATTGAGTAATGTTTGCCTTTGACAACCAGTAAAAGAAATAGCAGAGCAATGATTTTACCCGTTGAATTCCAGTAACATGCAGGTAAAAAAATTTACTTCACATAGCTGCTAGTAACATACACACTGAAACTGATGTGCTTTATTGCAAATACTTTTTAAGGATTCAGAAGAAAGAAGATTCTAAAAAATGAGTTAAGATAGAAAGCAGGCTGCTTTTCGAAGATATAAAGTATTTTTAACATTGATGGAAGCTTCTGTGTGTGTACGAAAAAAAATAATATATATATATATATATATACTGTATATACACTTACCGACCACTTTATTAGGTACACCTGTTCAATTGCTTAGAAACACAAATTGCTAATCAGCCAATCACATGGCAGCAACTCAATGCATTTAGTTATCTAGACGTGGTGAAGACGACTTGCTGAAGTTCAAACTGAGCATCAAAATGGGGAAGAATGGGGATTTAAGTGACTTTGAATGTAGCATGGTTAGTGCCAAATGGGCTGGTCTGAGTATTTCAAAAAATGATGATCTACTGGGATTTTCACCCACAACCATCTCTAGGGTTTACAGAGAATGGCCCGAAAAAGAGAAAATATCCAGTGAGCGGCAGGTGTTGGGATGAAAATGCCTTGTAGAGGTCAGAGGAGAAGATGATGATAGAAAGGCAACAGTAACTCAAATAACCACTTGTTACAACCAAGGTATGCAGAATACCATCTCTGAACACACAACATGTCGAACCTTGAAGCAGATGGCCAAAGCAGAAGAAGACCACACACCTGGTGCGACTCCTGTCAGCTAAGAACAGGAAACTGAGGCTACAATTCGCACAAGTTCACCAAATTTGGACAATAGAAGATTGAAAAAATGTTGCCTGGACTGATGAGTCTCGATTTCAGCTGTAACATTCAAATGGTAGGGTCAGAATTTGGCCTAAACAACATTAAAGCATGGATCCATCCTGCCTTGTATCTTGGCACACTTTGGGCCCCTTAGTACCAATTGAGCATCTTTTAAATGTCACAGCCTACCTGAGTATTGTTACTGACCATGTCCATCCCTTTATGACTATAGTGTATTGATCTTCCGATGGCTACTTCCAGCAGGATAATGCACCATGTCACAAAGCTCAAATCATCTCAAAATAGTTTCTTGAACATGACAATGAGTTCACTGTACTCCAATATATTATTTCTATTTCCTAGATGACTGCTCTAGAATCCACTTACTATGCATGTGGAGTGGCTGTAGTGCTTGAAGTGACACCTGCAGGTGAAAAACTGTGTTTTGAACCTGGCACGCTTCTCACAGGGTGGAGCGTGAGAGGATCCATGTATGGAGGTACAGCAAAACAATATAAATACATAAAAGTATAATGGAGTAATAACTTGTATTTTATTAAATGCACCTAAACATTTGTTAGTAAATATCCCATAGCTCTCTGAAACATTCTGTCTTCCACCTTAATTATTATATTTCTTTTCCCTTTCATCTTTGTGCACTCTCTCACTTTATATGACACCTGCTCTATTTTTCTTTTGCACATTTGTATAAATCTGTAAGTCCATTCAAATATTATGGTTTTGGTGTGTTTGAGTGAATGTTTTTTTTATAATAATGTTAACCTTGTACACCCATAACTAATACTGACCAAAATGTATTGCAGAGTATTCTAATCATACATCATAATTGTAACCCTAATGAGATTCTAATACAAATGTATTTGTTACCTCATAGGTTGGAAGAGTAAAACTGATGTTCCAAAGCTAGTTACTGACTTAATTTCAAAGAAATTTGATGTTAGTTTCATGGTGAGCAACACGTTCCCTCTGGAAAAAATTAATGAAATATTTGAGATACTTCGTAGTGGTACAGGGTAGGTATAATTATATTTCTCAAACCTAATATTTAATATATGTTTAGCTTTTTGTCTCAAATTTTAATTGTCAATTTGCAAAAAAGTTTCAAATTAATTAATTTGAAAGTTTGTGTCCTTCATCTAAAGTATACAGACAGTAAAGTGGGCAAAGTACAAAAGAGTATCTTATCTCATATATATCACATATATAAACATCTGAAAATTATTTCCAGGGACACTTTTCAAGTGAACACTTTACAAGTAATAGTGCCTATGCCACTAACAGTTTCCACCCCAAAAAAAAACATGTAAACTGCAAAGAATATGCATAAGATATTAAAGGGACAGTCAACACCAGAATTGTTGTTATTTTAAAAGATAGATAATCCCTTAATTATCCATTCCCCAGTTTTGCATAACCAACATGTTTATATTAATACACATATTACCTCTGTAATTACCTTGTATCTAAGCCTCTACAGATTGCCCCCTTATTTCAGTTATTTTGCCACACTTGCATTTTATCCAATCAGTGCTCACTCCTGGTTAAATTCATGTGCATGAGTTCAATGTTATCTATATGAAACACATGAACTAATACCCTCTAGTGGTGAAAAACTGTCAAATGCAGAGGCGGCCTTCAAGGTCTAAGAAATGAGCATATGAACCTTCTAGGTTTAGCTTTCAACTAAGAATACCAAGAGAACAAAGCAAAATTGGTGATAAAAGTACATTGGAAAGTTGTTTAAAATGACATGCCCTATTTGAATCATTAATTTTTTTTTTGGACTTGACTGTCCCTTTAAGTTACAGATGTCCCCACTAAGCCCACACCTCAAGGTAGATTTTTGCAGTGTAGGACATAATTCAAGGACAATTATACATTTACAGGAGGACAAAAACTGGGATTGTCCCAGGAAAATTGAGACAGTTAAACACTTAAAGAAATAGATATGATGCAAAAATAATATAAGTGAAGACCACTGTTTCTTTCATGTAATTGGCAAGAGTCCATGAGCTAGTGACGTATGGGATATACAATCCTACCAGGAGGGGCAAAGTTTCCCAAACCTCAAAATGCCTCCAAATACACCCCTCACCACACCCACAATTCAGTTTTACAAACTTTGCCTCCTATGAAGGTAGTGAAGTAAGTTTGTGCTAAGATTTATACGTTGACATGCGCTTCTCAGCATTTTGAAGCCCGATTCCTCTCATAGTACAGAGAATGTCAGAGGGATGTGAAGGGAGTATCATCTATTGAATGCAATGGTTTTCCTCACGGGAGATCTATTTCATAGGTTTTCTGTTATCGATCGTAGAGATTCATCTCCTACCTCCCTTTTCAGTTCGAAAATATACTCTCATATACCATTACCTCTACTGATAACTGTTTCAGTACTGATTTGGCTATCTGCTATATGTGGATGGGTGTCTTTTTGGTAAGTATGTTTTTTATTACTTAAGACACCCCAGCTATGGTTTGGCACTTTATGCATTTATATAAAGTTCTAAATATATGTATTGTACTTATATTTGCCATGAGTCAGGTTCATGTATTTCCTTGTGCAGACTGTCAGTTTCATATTTGGGAAAATAAACATATTAAGAACTATTTTTTCTTACCTGGGTTTAGTCTTTTTTTTTCAAATTAACTACATCTTTCTTGCAAATTGCGGGCAGTATTAGGCCTGAGGGTGCGCTAAATGCTAGACTTTATTGCGTCATTCTTGGTGCAAGAATTTTTTTTGCGTGAAAGTACGTCCGTTGACGCAAGTTCGTCATTTCCGGTGTCGTAGTTGACACCGAGTCCTTACACAGGATTGCGTCATTAGTGATGCGAGTGTGTCATTTCCGGATGTTGTTGGCACCAAAAAATACGTTGTGCGTCATACTTGGCGCCAAATTTTTTTAATTTATTTAATACCCCATTGCTATTTGCCTCTTGCCTTTTTCTATGTCAGAGGGCTATGCTATTTGCATTTTTTCCCATTCCTGAAACTGTCATATAAGGAAATTGATCATTTTGCTTTATATGTTGTTTTTTCTTTTACATTTTGCAAGATGTCTCAATCTGATCCTGTCTCAGAAGTATCTGTTGGAACTTTGCTTCCTGACATCGGTTCTACCAAAGCTAAGTGCATTTGTTGTAAAATTGTGGAGATTATATCCCCGAATGTCATTTGTAATAGTTGTCATGATAAACTTTTACATGCAGATAATGTGTCCATCAATAATAGTACATTGCTGGTTGCAGTTCCTTCAACTTCTAATGTACATGATATACCTATGAATTTTAAAGAATTTGTTACTGATTCTATTCAGAAGACTTTGTCTGCATTTCCACATTTTAATAAATGTAAAAGGTCTTTTAAAACTTCTCATAAAGTTGATGAAATTTCAAATGACTGACAACATAATGAATTATCTTCCTCTGATGAGGATCTATCTGATTTAGAAGATCCTTCCTCAGATATTGACACTGACAAATCTACTTATTTAATTAAAATATTAGTTCTTTGTTAAAAGAAGTGTTAATTACTTTGGGTATTGAGGAAGCTAGTCCTCTTGACATTAAAACTAGTAAACGTTTAAATTATGTGTTTAAACCTCCTGTGGTTACTCCAGAGGTTTTTCCTATTCCTGATGCTATTTCTGATATGATTTCTAAGGAATGGAATAAGCCGGGTACTTCTTTTATTCCTTCTTCAAGGTTTAAAAAATTGTATCCTTTGCCAGCAATTTCAATAGAGTTTTGGGAAAAGATCCCCAAAGTTGATGGGGCTATTTCTACTCATGCTAAACGTACCACTATGCCTATGGAAGATCCATGTCTTTAGCTATTTTAGCTAGAAGAGCTTTGTGGATTAAATCTTGGAATGCTGATATGACATCTAAGTCTAGATTACTATCTCTTTCTTTCCAAGGTAACAATTTATTTGGTTCTCAGTTGGATTCTATTATTTCAGCTGTTACTGGGGGGAAGGGAGTTTTTTGCCTCAGGATAAAAGGCCTAAGGGTAAATCTAAGGCTTCTAATGGTTTCCGTTCCTTTCGTCAAAATAAAGAACAAAAATCAAATCCTTCCCCCAAGGAATCTGTTTCCAATTGGAAGCCTTCCTCAAATTGGAATAAATCCAAGCCATTTAAGAAACCAAAGCCAGCCCCTAAGTCCGCATGAAGGTGCGGCCTTTATTCCAGCTCAGCTAGTAGGGGGCAGATTAAGGTTTTTCAAGGCTGTTTGGATAAATTCTGTCCAAAATCAATGGATTCAGAGCATTGTCTCTCAGGGGTACCGAATAGGATTCAGAGTAAGACCTCCTGTGAGAAGATTTTTTCTCTCACGCATCCCAGCAAATCCAGTAAAAGCTCAGGCTTTCCTGAAGTGTATTTGAGACCTGGAGTTTTCAGGGGTAATCATGCCAGTTCCTTTTCAGGAACATGGTCTGGGGTTTTATTCAAATCTATTCATTGTCCCAAAGAAGGAAAATTCATTCAGACCAGTTCTGGATCTGAAAATTTTCAATCGTTATGTAAGAGTACCAACTTTTAAGATTGTGACTATAAGGACTATTCTGCCTTTTGTTCAGCAAGGACATTATATGTCCACAATAGACTTGCAGGATGCATACCTTCATATTCCGATTTATCCAGAAAATTATCAGTTCCTGAGAGTCTCTTTTCTAGACAAGCATTACCGATTTGTTGCTCTTCCATTTGGCCTAGTAACAGCTCCAAGAATCTTTTCAAAGGTTCTCGGTGCCCTACTCTCTGTAATCAGAGAGGAGGGCATTGCGGTGTTTCCTTATTTGGACGATATCTTGGTACTAGCTCAGTCTTTACGTTCTGCAGAATCTCACATGAATCAACTAGTGTTGTTTCTTCGAAAACATGGTTGGAGGATCAATTTACCAAAAAGTTTCTTGATTCCACAGACAAGGGTCACCATTTTAGGTTTCCAGATAGATTTAGTGTCCATGACTTTGTCTCTAACAGACAAGAGACGTTTGAAATTGGTTGCAGCATGTCAGCACCTTTAGTCTCAGTCATTCCCTTCAGTGGCTATGTGCATGGAAGTTTTAGGCCTCATGACTGCAGCATCGGACGCGATTCCTTTTGCTCATTTTCACATGAGACCTCTCCAGCTCTGTATGCTGAATCAATGGTGCAGGGATTATACAAAGATATCACAATTAATATCCTTAAATCCCAATGTTTGACACTCTCTGACGTGGTGGTTAAATCACCAGCTTTTAGTTCAAGGGGCCTCTTTTGTTCACCCAACCTGGACTGTGATCACTACAGATGCAAGTCTTTAATGTTGGGGAGCTGTTTGGGGATCTCTGACAGCACAAGGTGGTGGGATTACCAATCAATATTTTGGAACTCCGTGCAATTTTCAGAGCTTTTCAGTTTTGGCCTCGGTTGAAGAGAGAACCGTTCATTTGTTTTCAGACAGACAATATCACAACAGTGGCATATGTCAATCATCAGGGTGGGACTCACAGTCCCCAAGCTATGAAAGAAGTATCTCGGAGACTTGTTTGGGCGGAATCCAGCTCCTGTCTAATTTCTGTGGTTCATATCCCAGGTGTAGACAATTGGGAAGCGGATTATCTCAGCCGTCAGACTTTATATCCGGGGGAGTGGTCTCTCCACCCAGATGTGTTTTCTCAAATTGTTCAGATGTGAGGTCTTCCAGAGATAGATCTGATGGCCTCTCATCTAAACAAGAAGCTTCCCAGATACCTATCCAGGTCCAGGGATTTTCAGGCGGAAGCAGTGGATGCGCTGACACTTCCTTGGTGTTATCAACCTGCTTATGTTTTCCCGCCTCTAGTTCTTCTTCCAAGAGTGATCTCCAGAATCATCATGGAACAATCGTTTGTGTTGCTGGTGGCTCCAGCATGGCCCCACAGGTTTTGGTATGTGGATCTTGTTCGGATGTCCAGTTGCCAACCTTGGCCTCTTCCTTTAAGGCCGGACCTACTGTCTCAAGGTCCGTTTTTCCATCAGGATCTCAAATCATTAAATTTGAAGGTATGGAAATTGAACGCTTAGTGCTAAGTCATAGAGGTTTTTCTGACTCAGTGATTAATACTATGTTACAAGCTCGTAAATCTGTCTCTAGAAAGATTTATTATCGAGTTTGGAAGACTTACATTTCATGGTGTTCCTCTTATAAATTCTCTTGCCTTATGTTAGAATTCCTAGAATTTTACAGTTTCTTCAGGATGGTTTGGATAAGGGTTTGTCTGCAAGTTCTTTGAAGGGACAAATCTCTGCTCTTTTCTGTTTTATTTCATAGAAAAATTGCTAAACTTCCTGATATTCACTGTTTTGTACAGGCTTTAGTTCATATTAAGCCTGTCATTAAATCAATCTCTCCTCCTTGGAGTCTTAATTTGGTTTTGGGAGCCTTACAGGCTTCTCCTCTTGAGCCTATGCATTCTTTGGACATTAAACTACTTTCTTGGAAAGTGTTGTTCCTTTTGACCATCTCTTCTGCTAGAAGAGTTTCTGAGCTATCTGCTCTTTCTTGTGAATCTCCTTTTCTGATTTTTCATCAGGATAAGGCGGTTTTGCGGACTTCATTTACATTTTTACCTAAGGTTGTGAATTCTAACATTAGTAGAGAAATTGTTGTCCCTAATCCTAAGAATTCTTTGGAAAGATCCTTACATTCTTTGGATGTGGTGAGAGCTTTGAAATATTATGTTGAAGCTACTAAAGATTTCAGGAAGACTTCTAGTCGGTTTGTTATATTTTCTGGTCCTAGGAAAGGTCAGAAGGCCTTTGCTATTTCCTTGGCTTCTTGGTTAAAGCTTTTGATTCTTCAAGCTTATTTGGAGTTGGGTCAGGCCCCGCCTCAGAGAATTACAGCTCATTCTACTAGATCAGTCTCCACTTCGTGAGCTTTTAATAATGAAGCTTCAGTTGATCAGATTTGCAAAGCGGCAACTTGGTCCTCTTTGCGTACATTTACTAAATTCTACCATTTTGATGTATTCGCTTCTTCAGAAGCAGTCTTTGGTAGAAAAGTTCTTCAGGCAGCTGTTTCAGTTTGATTCTTCTGCTGATGTTTTAAGTTTTTCTTTTCATTATTAGAATAACTTATATATTGTGGATTATTTTTTCAGCGGAAAATGGATGTTTATTTTTATCCCTCTCTCTCTAGTGACTCTTGAGTGGAGTTCCACATCTTGGGTATTGATATCCCATGCGTCACTAGCTCATGGACTCTTGCCAATTACATGAAAGAAAACATAATTTATGTAAGAATTTACCTGATAAATTCATTTCTTTCATATTGGCAAGAGTCCATGAGGCCCACCCTTTTTTTATTTTGGTTATGATATTTTTGTATAAAGCACAATTATTTCTAAATTCTTTTGCTGATGCTTTTTACTCCTTTCTTTATCACCCCACTACTTGGCTATTCATTAAACTGAATTGTGGGTGTGGTGAGGGGTGTATTTGTAGGCATTTTGAGGTTTGGGAAACTTTGCCCCTCCTGGTAGGATTGTATATCCCATACGTCACTAGCTCATGGACTCTTGCCAATATGAAAGAAATGAATTTATCAGGTAAATTCTTACATAAATTATGTTTTTGCACATGCATGTTTCCTTGTATGCAATTAATGAGGTAGAACTGATATGGTATGAATACTATTATTAATGTAGATTTTACAGCCCAAACAATAGGGGACAGGATGTTAGCACCACAAACACTTTTCAGAACATTGTGATAATATGGATCCTAATACATACAATTTAAAAAAAAATGTTTTTTTAATTATGATGGATTGTAAAGGGAACAATGATAGACGTTAAATCCAGGCTCAAAGAACCAAGCTTTGGATACAGGACCAAAGTAAAATGCATGTTATAACATCCAGCTTCCGCCGTATAGGCTTAAGTTATAGTGACATAGAGGGCCATTCCTATCCTTTAGAAAATTTTAATGATTTTCTACAGAAAATCACCATTAATGTCTATGGGGATTTTTGTAGATAAATACAGTGATGGCTTTTTCAAGGATTGGCATTGACCCCATAATATGGATTGACCAAGATGGCAATATTTTAAAATATTTTTATTGCAGTTTTTATGTTATTATTTATCTAATGATGTTGGTTTAACTGCAAATATTCCACTCTATGGGGTATATTTATTAATGAGCGAGCAGACATGATATGATGTAGCGTATTATGTCCGCTTCACATGGACATTATCATTGCACAAGCGATTCTTGTGAACTGCTGGTGCAATGCCGCCCCCTGCAGATTCACGGGCCACGGCCAATCAACTCGATCGAGGTGCCAATCAACTCGATAGTATTCGATTGGGTTGATTTCTGTCCACAGCCTCTTTAGACTGCTGCTTCATTCTTCTGTTTCCGGCGAGCCATACGGAGCTTGATAAATCGGCTCAACTACTCTATTAAGAGAGGTTTATTTCTTAATTAAAATATTCCTTTAATGGGTGACTAATAGATAACTTCAATTAACATTATAGCATTAAAAATTGATTTTTTATAGAAACATTTAGCATTTTTACAATTCAGCATTTGTATTATAGACCTTTTTTTTTTTTTTACATTTTGAGTGATACAAAACACACAGTTCATTTGCCAATTGAATAAAGGTCCAACTAAACAAATTAATGTGAGCTAAGTTGTAATAATTATATAGAAGTAATTTGTTTTAAAGGAAATTATTTAAATTGTTTAATTGTATAATTCAATAAACAGATAAAATATGTAAAATAAGTGTTCTATTTCATTTATGGATAGCACTATTAAATATAATAACTAATAACACGCAAAAATAATTTAGGTAGCCAGTGATTATGAGAGTGAAACATTATTTTTTCTGTTATGTAAATGTATATTTCTAACTTTTTTTTTTTTTTTTTTTTTTCAGATTACGCAACATTATATTGTTCTAATTTCATTGCATGCAAGTGCATCGGAATCAATTGTTTGGCGTGTAATGAAATGTATAATAATAATATTTGCTATTCCTGAGTTTCCAAATAATTTAACAACATAGAAAAGAAACTCTCATTTTGTCACTTGCTTTCAAATACATATATCATAAAATATCAAACTGAATATGCTTATAACTGTCTTTTAATTGCTCTAATTTAGTCAAAATGATTTTATTCTGCAAAAAAAAAGAAAGAATAAATTGTTTTCTCTAAACATATTTTGTATTGATAACAGTGAGCATAAGTAAAATAAACTTCATACAGAGTGTTCTTCATTTGTGTGTGATCTATTCAGATAAGAACTGATTATCACTATTATTATTATTATTATTAATAATAACAACAGTAATTGTAATCCAACAGCTTATTCTGCAGTGCTATCCAAGCTATCTATAAAGACAAGACCAGGAAAAGCTAGGACAAAAAAGTTAGAGAGCCCTGCTCCATAAATAGCTTACAATCTACAAGTTGTAGTTGGAGAGTTGCTTGTGTTGAGTGCTGATTTTAGTCCCTGCTTCATATAGTTTAGGCTAGCTGGTATGCTTCTTTGAAGTGGCAGATTTTAAGAGAGGATTTAAAGCTGTGAATACTGGGGAAGAGTCTGACCATCTGAAGGAGAGCGTTCCAAATGATAGGAGCAACAAAGTAAATGATTAAAAGACAGGAATGGGATATGGTGATACAACGGATTGAGAGGTGTAATCAAAAGCAGAGCAAAGGAGTCAGCTAAGAAAGTAGATTATGAGAGGCAAATTCTTAGATTATAAGGGGTATACAATTGACAGCACAAGGCGCACTATCCATATCGCAACCTTGCACCATCTGGTATTACATGTGAATGATAAAAACTATTTACCAGAGAAACTTAATCAAGCCAACTTTTTTTTAGTAAGTCTTTCAATGGATACTACAGGGAAACGCTATTATCCCTCCGTTTAGTGGTGAGTTATGTGTTGTGCTCGATGGCAAAATGTAATAGAACTGGAAAGTTTGAAGATCTGAAGTAAATGTTGAGCTATAATATATGTTATACAAAACATATGTATCATATATTAAAATAATGAGAACGTTAGTGAAGATCTTTATTTGACCTTCAGCTTAGTGCCCCTTAGGTTTAGCGCACCTTCAGCTTAGCTGTCATGAGTTTTTCAGTGCTCCCTCATAGTTAATTATGTGAGGGATTTGTTAGCATGTCCTAGGATTTTGGATGTAATGCTAACATATTACTTTGAACTTTTATATGTTTGCTATTGCTTTAACTTGAATGTGTTAGCATACAATAGTGCTACATTTTTTGTGCTCCACTTGTAATATTGGCTATGGTGGAGTAATGTATTGTATAGGGCTTTGAAGGTAAGGTAAGGTAAGGATTTTTAATCCATCCTGTAGGATAGTGAATTCCAGTGTTGGGACTGACATATAAGAGGAGCTGAGAAGTAAGAGGGGATGAGGTGGAAAGCCTAGCTTAGAATAAACTCAAGTGGAGAAAGTCTGAGTTGTACGCTAATTAAAGGGTATTATAGCAGTCAAGATGTAATATAAGTGGATCAGAAATTTGTTTTATCTTGAGTGACGAATGGCCAGATGTGTTTTTTAGCTGGAGGAAGCAATATTTATTGAGATTGTCTGTGGAGAGTAAAGAAGAGGGCAAGATCAAGTAATATTTCAAAGTAGTGAATGTGGAGTTAAGGTCTCATAGTAGATTTTTCAACAGTGATGACGATTTCAGGATTTGCAAACTTGATAGAAGGAAAACAAGTCTTGAAAAAGTTGATTTTTAAAATGATTGGAGGTCATCAAGAAGGAGACATGGTTTAGGATGGATATACATAGAGTTAAGTCATCAGCATACAGGTTGTATAGGAGTCCAAAAAAAAACACCTTTAGATATAAGTGTAGACAGAAAAGGTCAAAGGGTTTAAAAATAAACCTTCTGGTACACCAACAAATAGTGGGAGAGGTAGTGAAGAGATATCAGAGATGGAGACAACAAATTAGATTCAATTGATGATAGGACAGAATCTTGCAGGCCAAAATAATAAACAGAGTTCAGTAAGATAGGGTGGTCAACATTATCAAAAGCAGCAGAGCATCAAAGAAAAGTAGTGAGAATTCCCTATTGTTTTTGCAGAAAGCAAGCAATACACAACTTTAGTGAGGTCAGTATTAATACTGTTGTGTGTTGTGTAGTGTTGTGTTGTGGCTGATTGTAGAGGGCCAAGCAAGAAGAAGAGGATAAACAATCAGGGACACTGTTGCAGACTAGTTGAGAAGTTTAGAGACTAGAGGAAGATATTGATTGCAAATATTGAATGAACATTTCCTTGATCATTTTTAATTTGTCTACTAGTTTAATTGTGTAAAAGTGTGAGTTTAACTATATTTTATTCCAAATTATTTTTATTGAGGAGATTAGGAAAACATACATAACAAAGTCAGCCAATACAAACTTGTCAACCACAGTCAGGTTGATGAACACTGTCCAACTCAAATAACTAATTTTTATATAAGGCTGAGGGGAGAGTAAGGAAAGTCAAGGTAATAGAAATGAAATGAGGTTAAAGGAAAGAATAAAGGGTAGGTAAAAAGGTTGAATGAAAATAAAATGGGGGTGTTAGCTCGTGTCTGTTCCAGCGTAAGTCATATATACGTGCAAAGGTCTGAGTTAGAATGAAGCCAATACAAAATGAATAGTCAAACTTAGGTCTCTAATGGTGAATTGATAGGAAGTACTAAAGCATTATCACCACAGGCAGGTGGCTTGTCAAAAATGGATTTAAGGTGTTGTTCCCACATGTCCTGTGCAAGTATGAAGGGGTCTCTATTATCTAGTCTGAATGCTCTGTATTCTTCTAATTCTAAAAGGTCTGAAACTTTGGCCCTCCACTGTAAAATATCAGGTGGGTCTGGGGACTTCCAATTTTTAGCAATAAGATATTTGGCACTATTTGTGAAAATGCGAAACAAAATGTTGTGGGCTTTGGAAGGAAGCTTGATACTCTTATTCAGGAGAAATAACAACGGGTCACAGGGGATTATTTTTTTAAAAACTGTCTCTATTTCCCCAATGAGACACCTCCAAAAGGAATTGATAGCATTGCACCACCACCACATGTGGCCCATACCGCTGCCCACATGGCCACAGCACCAGCATCGGTTATTAGTTGTGGGATATAGTTTATACAATCTACGTGGTGTAAGGTACTAGTTATCAAGTATTTTGTAGTTCAATTCTAATAAACCGGTTGATGAAGAGGAGGATTTAGTGTTAATAAACATGGAGGATGCCATGTGAGGGAGGATAATGACCCCTAATTCCCTCTCACAGGATTCCACGGATGGGGGTAGGCTGCCGGGGGGGGGGGTAGGTTAGAATGGAGTATATTCTAGAGAGAGTGTAGTTGAGTGTGGAAGTGGAGGAGAGTAGTTTTTCTAGGTTGGTCAGGGGTCTCAGCATATTAAGGTTTTGTTTGTAGTGATAAATTCTCCTATAGGTGAACCAGTTTAGGGCCCAAGTGGAGCTTGTTTCAATAAGTTGTGATTGAGATAGAAGGCGTTCGTTTTCAGAGATATGGTGAATGGAAATGTCCGACGTGGGCATGAGGACTATAGGGCACATCCCACAATCAGTCAGAGAAAACTCATGGTTATAAAGCAGGGAGGTCAGTGGGAAAGGTCTGGATGAAAGGCAGGGGTTGAGTCTATTGACCTTTCCCATTGGGTCAGGGTCTCTTTGGTAATTGGGTTATTTATACCTCCCAGCCAGTCTCTGCCACCTGGGTCCCAGCAACAAGACTGTAAGTTAAGCCCGGTATTAATGAGCTCCTCCAGCACGACCCATCTTTTCTGGGATTTGTGAAGTCTCCAGTCAAGGATTCTTTGAATGAAAATGGCATGACTGTACAGACTTAGGACAGGTACGCCCAGACCACCGTGAATGCGGGGGTTCAACATGACCTTTTTATTAATCCTTGAGTGTTTTCCCCCCAGATGAAGGAAGTGAATAGTTGTTGCAGGTTGGTAAGAAATCGGGGAGGGAGGGGTATGGGGAGGGTTTGCAACAAATACATAATTTTGGGGAAGGCTGTCATTTTTATTGCATTGATTCTACCCTTCCAGGAGAGGTTTCTGGAGTGCCAGGAGAGCTTTAAAGGGGCAAAATTTAGGTTGTAGACTGAGTCTAGCTCATCGGTAAGGTATGTGCCTAGATATTTTAGGGATGTTTTGCATTGGCGAAAGGGGCAGGATGAGCTAAGTTGCTGACTGATTTAGAGCGATTAATAAGGAAGTTGGTCAAACTATTAAAAAGTGTAAGTTCAATTACAGTAGATTCTGTATGTATAAACTGGGTAAACATCAAAAAGGAAAAACAAGCAACCTGAAACAAGCCACTGCTGTAAACATTGTGGCATGGAGAAGGTGTTAAGCACATCATCCAAGGGGGAGGAATGATGTTGGGGAACCTAAAGTATAAACATTAATATGTAATCAAGAACTTATGGCATGTTATAAAATGAACAAAACTCATATGGGCTAATCAGTATGAAAAATGGGGTCTGGAAGGCAAATATATATAAGCCCAGGTATAATGGGTCTGTACTTACCAGTATGGTATGAAAGTCACTCACGGATTATCTTCAGAGTGAGAGACCCAAAAGGGACTCCCCAGAGACAGTATGCCAGGGAGGACATCTGGAGTTCGTTGAATCCAGGCTGGAGCAGATAGGAAGTTTACGGCAAGATATTATTAGGTGGTTCAGGATCCTGAAGATGTGGAGGCTGGGCCTGTCTTGTGTCTCTTGGACGCCACTTTTGACCAGTTGGGTCTCTGCTCTTTCGGTGCTTCATCTTCAGATTGTACCAAATGGTGCGGGGCGCCAATGATTTTCTCAGGAGGAGGTTCAAATGTGAGGTTGAGTCTTTTGGAAATGCTGTCCAGATCCGAGAAACTTTTATAAATAATTTGGGCGCCATTATGGGAGATGATGAGACTGAATGGAAAGCCCCAAAGGTACCTGATGTTGTTTTCTTGTAGGGTTTTGATTATGAAACAGACCTCTCTTCTGTGTTGGATCGTCTGGGGGCAAAGATCCTGATATACCTGCAGAGAGTGATTATGGAATTGAATTGACCGTCTAGTTCTCTTATTTGGTGGTAAATTTAAGGAATCTGAGGATAACATCCCTGGGTGGGGCAGGAGGTTTGGCGGGAGGTCTCTGAGCCCTGTGAACTCTCTCAATGTCCTCATTCTGAAGTGGTGGGGCTTGAGGTAGGAGAAAGTGGAAAAATTCTGTAACATAGGCCCTGAGCTGGTCAGTGGAAATATCCTCTGGGATTCCCCTCAGGCGTAAATTGTTTCTTCTTCCTCGATTTTCGAGGTCTTCAATTTTGTCGTTTAGGTTCTGGATCATGGAGTCATGTACGGATAATTGTTGAGTATTAGAGCTGACCATGTTATTGAGATGGTCTTGCCCTTCCTCTATATATTCCATTCTGGATCCTAGGTTGTTGAGGTCTTTTTTAAGATCCTTAATCTCATCTTTAATAAACTTCTTCAAGGATTCTATATCGGATTTAGAGGGAAGTCCAGCAGTCTGGGACTGAATAGATTGTAGAGGATCTTGGGAGGAAGTGGAGTTATGGGTAGTAGGGGACGGCTCTGGGGGTTGTATATTGTCCATGGCCACAGTTTCTTGTGAGTGAAAAAATGAGGAAACCGAGGGGCCCAGGGATAGTGTTTTT
This sequence comes from Bombina bombina, assembly GCF_027579735.1. Classification (NCBI taxonomy): domain Eukaryota; kingdom Metazoa; phylum Chordata; class Amphibia; order Anura; family Bombinatoridae; genus Bombina; species Bombina bombina. The sequence continues at coordinate 967,433,248 of NC_069500.1, read as the reverse complement.
GTTGGTTTGTCAGGTTTATTGCCTTTCTTGCTTGCCATATTGGAAAAGGATGGTGTCCTAATGAGAGTCTATAAGTATATGGGCCTAGTATGGGGGAGCTTTTTCCGGGCAACTCCCACTCAGAGCAATAGTATATGGCCTGGCACTCAGACTTGTTGTAAGTTATAGGAAGCTGAGAGTTTAGATAGATAAGTGTGTCACAACTTCACTAAAAATAAGTGCTTTTAAGGTAGCAGAAGATCGCTTATCTCCGGATCCTAGTTAGCTGAGAGTAGGAGCAGCTGTATTTTCTGGAGTGTCAGATGGGCCTCGGGCCGCAACGCAGGCCAGTTTAGTGTAGGTATTGATTTTTGGGGGCCCAATATGCGAAGCATTAACGTGCCAGCTGGTTATGAGTGTTATTGTGGCACTTCAGATATAGAATAGTAGCGTCAGGATCTGCAGGCTTTAATGTATCCCCATAAAGAAATAAGCTGCAATGGCCACCCAGAGAGAACATAAAAGGGAAACAGTTCTGCCTGTACTTGTCTCAGGTATGTTTTATGCAAAGAAGGTGGGGGAAGGTGCCCTTTGTGTTGAGAGGCCGTGGGAAGTTGGGAATGGTCCCCAGGGGGGTCAGTGGTGACTCAGGGCTTAAGTTGTGGACTTGCGTAAGCTTGGTACCTGGGGTTGCCATGTATGAGGACATCACACGTCTGACTAATTGCAAAGGAGACACTCCGTGTGAATCCGGCCCAGCAGGGCTCTCTGCAATGGTCAGGTCTGATGACGGGAGCGGGTAAGAAGCCTCACAAGGCAATCAGTTCAAGCAGTCAGTATCTCTGTCTAAGGCCCTGTGTGAGGGATTTGTAAGGCGGCAAGATGGCGGCTCAAGTAGCTCCGGGTTATCTCCACTGTACCTCCTCCTCAAATCCACAGAGTGAGCGGTGTGCCAATATGTTAAGGCACGGTTTAGGGTGAATGTGTAAAGATGTTTAGTAGCATGGATGCCATTTTAAATGCCCAAAGGCCCCAACAACTCCGGAGCTCCGCCCCCGAGTTTAACTATATTTTAAACTTAATTATTATAAATTTTTTATTTTAGTATGTGAAGTTAGCATTGACATAAACTTTAAAATTGAAAAAAGCTATGCAAACAGCCAAGAATTGCCATTGAAAAAAGGCAAATGTTTCTTCAACAGGTCCAAAGTGTTCAACTAGAAACATCCTAAGATTATTTAAGAAAAAAGTACCAGAAAGACATTTAAAGTGAATGTATATTTAGATGATAAAGTGCCCGGTTTTTAAAAATCTGTTTAAAAACAGGGGCACTTTTAATTATCAAAATTTACATTTTACTCGTGTTGTGAAAATACTTACCTTTTAATCTTGACAGCCACTGCATCCCTTCCCCCGCCTGTCGCAAAGCTTCCTTCCTGGGTCTAAAATGAGGAATCTGGCTTCCTCCAATCATGGCATTGAATCAGACACTGATTCCCCCAGGGGGGAAGTCGTGATTGGAGGATGACCGATCAGTCATTTCTGACGTATTAAGAGGCTTGCAACGACCGGGGGAATCGCTGGAGTGACTGTCAAGATTAAAATGTATTTTCACAACATGAGTAAAATGTAAATTTTGATGAATTAAAGTGCCCCTGTTTTTAATCAGATTTTTAAAAAACGGGCACTTTATCATCTAAATTTACATTCACTTTAATAGTGATTTGTAAAAGAAATACTGAATTGTGTCCATAGATGGTATAGGAGGAGTTTTACCTAATACTAATGCATTTGAAAAGCTCCAGATAAAATATTTATGATAGTGGGTTTGCAAATTATTTTAAAAGGTTTCAATTTACAAATCCCACAAAAAGCCATGCAATTAAATTCATATGGAATCCTTTTTGACTGGGGTTGGTGCCAAAGCTACTGTATAGATTGTCTTACAATTCTTGCCATAAAATCATAGTGCCAGGTATTTTTTGGATTGTAGTAGAGAATAAAAAGTAATTTGGTCTAAAAAACATAATTTACTGCTAATGAATGGTAAAAAGTACCGACAAAAAAACATACTTTGAAACTTGTTGAAAACTTAGCGGGACAGTAAAGTCAAAATTAAGCATTCATGATTCAGAAAGAGCTGAAATTGTTTTTAACCAACTTTTTAATTTACTTCTATTACCTAATTTGCTTTCTTTTATTGGTATCCTTTGTTAAAAATTATACCTAGGGTAGGCATGTCCAAACTGCTATCCAGAGCGGTCGCATTCTGCAAGAGCTCTAGCCAATCATCCAACTATCCGCCAATTTTTGGAGACATCCTAAAGCTACAATACAACATTCAGCCATTACACTACTGTACTATTCAGTGGTGCACCTATCACTCTGAAATTAGCTATATTCGTGACACTTGAGCATTAGATCGGACAAAAGAGGCTTAAGGCAGCCATATATAGGCAATGCTAACCCCTCAGCATTCTGAGGTAACCTATCCAAGCCGAGCATAAATACATCCTTTAAATTTAATAACCTTGCTCTGAATTATTCGGCTTATACAACCTAGTGCAAACCCAGAGAAGATTGAGCAAAATAAGCTGAAAAGTTCTAACGGACTATAAGCTGCACATCCAAAATGGCCACAACATGGGAAATAAACCGACATTAATACTTTAACGAACTACTCAAGAAGTTTGAAAATTCTATGCTACTACTAATTGAGAGAGCACCACTGGACTTTATAATGAATCAGTACTTTAAAAGGAACACAGAACCTATACCGGAAAAAGGAGCCTCAGATAAACGTCCCCTGAGCTGCACTTACACAGCTGCGACTATATACAAGGAAAGCACCTACAACAACGGGAAGACATCTTTAAAGTACCGCAGGAACCAAAGTACACAGCCGCGCCACTAACCCTGACAACCACCACATCTGATGACATACTCACTTCAATTACCACTGAATATCATCAAAGCGAGAGGGGCACTCACCACTTCCGACACCAAGGCTCCCAGATACCACCAGATCATCGATCATGACGCTGCGGGGAGGGACAGGACTTGAATCTGACCAAGCTTGTAAGGGACTTTAATGGCGGCGCCACTTTGAAAATTTAATTCTCCCAAAACTACCAATCGGAATCACCCAATTCCTAATAAGTGACTTCTAAGCCCTCACCGGGGCCATGCCTGTCTTGCAAGCCAACACCTGGACGACCACTGTATAAGCAAGTAGTTTAAAATAATGTTTTAAAGTTTTGTTTCATGATAGACACTGTACCAGGACTTAGTTAACCACACTTTGCCTTGCATTGTTCTTTTTCTTCTTTGGGCTCTATTTATCATTCCAATTCTCCTATATTTTCTCCTAAAAGTTCTCAGGAGAAATAATTCTCCTATTTATCATTCAAAAATACTCCTAAAATTGGGCAAATTCGACTGTAAAATTCTCCTACTCTGTTCTAACTCTCCTTGGAGAACATGTTCTCCAAAAAAAGGGTTAAATTAGATCTTTTTTAGTCGCATTTCATATAGTTCTCCTCATAATTCTCCTAGTTACAAATTTATCATTTATATTCTCCTGTGGAGGACTGAAAGTTCTCCTGCAAGTTCCTACCTTAAAGTTCTCCATAACTACAGTGGAGAACAGCATTAGAAATCTATTCTCTACCAGTTGTAGAAGCAGTTACACACAAAAAAAGGGCTCTACAAGGTGCAAAAATTATCTATAACAAAGCACAATAATAATGGTTATTGGAGTGCAATAATAATTTATGATGGAAAAAAACTATATATAATGGAGCACCAAAATAATATATAACAGAGCACAAAAATGATATATATTGGGGCATAAAAATAAGATATAAAAAAGCGCTTAAATTGAAGCACTAAAACAATGAAAATGTAGATCTATTTTCTTATATAAAAGTTTGCTGAAAAGAGGCGTTAACAAAGCTACTAGGAAGGCTGTATAAACATTTCTATTGGTTTATATATGACTGACATGGAGAATAGTTGCTTATTTTTAGTGATAAATAAGGAGAACATACTAATCCGACTGGAGAAATTTATCATTAGTTCTCCCCAGCCCTCCTCAGCTCTCCCATGAAGAAAAAACAACTTTTTTATGATAAATATGGGCGTACATGTACTCCTCTCCTAAGGAGAGCTTTGGAGAACTGATAGGAGAACAGAAAGGAGAATTCCCCAAATGATTGATAAATGGAGCCCTTTGTGTGCATCACTACATGTTTGATAATACTATTGTGTATATAAGTTCGCTCTGTCTGTAAAATTGAAAATTAGGTGGTAACAAAAGTTATATTACTGGGAAACAGACCCCATAATCTTTTCACTATCACTATACACAATTATTACAGTTAAAGATTAAGCTCAAAGTGATCTATATATATAACTTAACCTTTTATAGTCAATTTTCCTGATGATTGTTACTAACCAAATGCTCAAGATGGAGTACATCTTTAACACCCAATTTGGTTCTCACCTTGTGGCCAGCGGCCGGAGCCATGGGGGATGCTGAATTGAAATGTTATGATCTGTAGAAGTCATCAGATAAGAGAGGTTATAATTTCACACAATATAAATTAAACACAAAATATAACCTATGCCTCTCTAAGATGTGTTTGGCAACTTTAAAAGGAAAGTTCTCTACATCCTTCTCAAGGAAATGAATATAGAAACTAAAAAGTGCGCTATAAAGCAGCAACACATCAACCAGTATAATACAAGAAATTTAATATAGTATTTGTGATTGGCTGATAGCTGATGATACAGGAGGAGTGGAAATAGACATAAATTTATTATTTGTCAGAAAAAAATCTACTATTCATTTGAAGATCAGACTAAGGGTCCTAATTATCATAGTGTGAGCGGACATGATCCGATATTGCGGATCATGTCCGCTGCACATCGATAAATGCCAACAGCATAAGCTCTCGGCATTTATAATTGGTGCAATGCCACCCCCTGCAGATTTGCTGCCAATCGGCCGCTAGCAGGGGGTGTCAATCAACCCAATCGTATTCGATCAGGTTGATTTCTGTCCGCCGCCTCAGAGCAGCCGGTCAAGTTATGTAAATCTACTCTATTTACTGGTCCTTTAAGCTGTTGACCAAAACTAACTATTCAGGAGACCCATTGGGAGGCCGGCTCCCATCCTCCTCTCAGATCAGCACTAAACCCAGTAATTGAAACAGCATATTTTATTAAAAAATCTAGGAGTGTTGCCTTACTTATACACAGAGACATATTATTTGAGGAGTTATCAGCAGAGACTTATCCGCTTGGAAGGTTTCTCATTGTGACCAGTAAATTAGATAACAATCAGCTAGATTTCGAGTTGTGTATTCGTGTTTTAACACTGAAAGCCATTTCAGCTTTAAAACAGCACTGCAGCCATTACAAATCTTGTCGGTATAGCTGTACGGCAAGCCTTTAAGCCTGTACCGCAACGTCAGTCCCGCAAACGTAATAATTACGTTTTTTCATGGGACTTCCATAGCGCAGCCATTACGAGTTTTGCAGTGAGGCTAAAAGTGCCCCCACTATACTTAAGTTATTAAGCCCTACACCGCCGCCACTATAATAAACCTATTAACCCCTAAACCGCAAGCCCCCACAACAAAATATACTAAATTAAACTATTAACCCCTAAACCGAAAGTCCCCCACATCGCAATAAACTAAATTAAACTAGTCACCCCTAAACCTAAACCCCCCCCTAACTTTATATTAAAATTACAATTTCCCTATCTTAAATTAAATTAAAATTTACCTGTCAGATTAAAAAAACTAAGTTTAAACTAACAATTAAACTAATATAACTTTTAAACTAAAATTAAACTAATTACCAATTAAATAAAACTACACATTAAAAAAATCCTAACTGCTCTAAAAATTACAAACTAATTACAAAAAATAAAAAAGACTAAGGGCTCCATGTACTAAGCAGTCAGCGAGCTACCCGCAACAAATCTCGCGTCCAAACTCACAAACTGATATGTACAAAGCCGTCAATTATGTAAAAACTCGCATCTTTAAAATTGCGAGCGTACTTATCCGCCATACCTCGCTACCTCTCCATTTTTTACTGTAATTAGACACATTTGACCACCAACTCGCCAAAAACGAATGTACTAAAAAATCTATTTGTCCGCTCGCGTCAATCTCTGCCCCCACCTCGTTATTTTTGCCTTGCCACCTTTTAGGTGGCGGGCAAGGTACAAAACAATAGGAA